>NW_007726185.1:444457-452759 GCF_000696425.1 Galeopterus variegatus | reverse complement strand
GGGGGGGGGGGGGGGGGGGGGGGGCGCACGGAGGGGCAGTGAGAAAGGCTCCTTCCAGACAGAGGGGGCTTACAAATGAAACTATGAAGGAAAATAAATTTAAAAGGTGAAAACACATTTCTATTACTACTACTTAGGTGGGGAGTTCCGGTATAGTTCTCAGCTAAACAGTAACTAGGAATGGATTTCTAGCTAAGTAGCGGCTAGGAATGGAGTCTTGACATTCTTTGGTTTCAGGAAACTGAAGAACCGCAGTGGACACAGCACCGTGACCTCTGTAGCGAGCACACACAACAGCAGCACTTTTTAGTTCCTCAGCCCAAACCACATGCCGGAACACCATTTAATAGAACGTGTTGCTAGAGACTCAGGCTCAGAAGTTCTTAACAGGACCAAGTAGGAGACATTGAACCTAATACCTCACTGAACCAGCCTGGCAATGAAGAGACAAAATTAGGGGGCTGGGGGGGATTTGTTCCAGAAGGCCCAATTCTAAGAAGATGGCAGGTGCTTTCCTCAATGAATTTCACAATGCCAGAAGTTAGCACTGGCTTTGTTCACCACAACATGAAGACACTCCCAAGTCCTTGAAAGGTAAGAATTCCACAACATGAAAATTAGAAAGACACAAAGGTCGTTTGAGATGTGCGATAAACTGGCAGTTTTAAACATAGCTGTTCTGAGGTTCATCTTTCTCTGAGATACTTAATGTTAATTTACACCATCTGAACAAAGTGCTTGGAAATAAATATAACCTACTGAATCATGCCACATAAATGATTAAATGATGGGTTACAAACATTAATGCCAACTATTAAATTTCAGTCACTCTAGCCAACAGGAAAAATAGACAGATTGTCTTCACTTTTAAAACAGGTGTGTTCCCAAAGTTTGTTTAAACGTTGGCTGTTTGGAATTCAAGTTATTTTCTTTCCCCACAAACAATGTTAGATGTGGTGTTTGGTGCCCAAGAGAGAACACAAAAATCTAGATCAGGTGTGCTCACAGTTCCACGGACTGTGATTCCCGAGGACAGCGCATTCGAGCTCAGCCAGCCAGACACACTCACGTGGCGCTCTTGCCCTGCAAACAAGACAGGCTGCAGGGGCACATCACTGGGCAAAGGCAGGGAGAGGATGAGGCAGGGGCTCTGGGGAAAACACCAGAAGCTTGAGGGTGAGGGGCTCTGACCGGTACAAGGGGCTCAGGCTGCTGGCTCCTTCTCTGCCTGGCTCCCGGCCACCGCCTTGTTCACTCCCTAGCCCTTGGGATGGTGGGTCTCTTCATTTCTAGGGCTGCATACTGTGGGCCTGGCTCAGGGCTTTTCTACACGCCCCCCACCCCACCCTCCGAGGCCGTGAACATGGTCAACTCCTCTCCTGATGGCCTGACATGAAAACAGACCTGAGGCTCTCTCATTATTTCCTCTCACTCACTCACACACACGCACACATGTCCCAATGTGAGAAAGGAACTGCCTGTGACAAGCAAATTAAATTGGGATCCATCTATAAGACCACTCTTCCCTCCAACTGAAATATAAATATATATCATATACTCATACATTATATATACCATATATCTATATAGGATATATATTTATGTAATACATATCATATATTAATTTTTATATAATATATTCCACATGTAACACATATGCATACATATTACATATATATTTGTGTAAGGAGAGTCACAGTAAAATTCAAAGTGACGTCGCCACTGACATCACTAGGTGGGCAGAAATCTAAAAATCAGATAGCTCAGAACCATAATGGGTCAGCAGAGTGCATTGGGGGTGCGGAGGGAGGTGCCAACACACAGACCCTCTCGGGCCACCTCATGTCACTGCAACACAGGAATGAGACAAACCTCCCCCATGTGGAAGGGATCACACACTCGGGTTCACAGATTCACCCCCAACTTACTGGAACTTCAAATGCCTCCTGGGTGTCATCCAGCATCTGGATTTTGATGGACATGAGTTTTCCTGAAGGCGTTGGGGGCGGCTTCTGCCCATGTTCCAAGGTACTGATCCCTGAATTCTCTGTAGCCCCCAGTCGCGATCCTGGGGTGGGCCTCTGCTCTATTTCTCCCATGATGAAAGCAGCTTATACAATATCTGCAGGAATCAGTGAGAGAGAACAATGCATCAGAAGAGGGGACTCATTTAAACCACCTAAGTAAGGTTTGTCATCTGCTCCCCTTGTTATGGGAATGCCCCCCAAAACTCCAGGCGAACAAGCCCTGCACCCCTGCCCAGGAATCCCACCTCACAGCTCATTCACTTACAAGGTCACCTTTAAGCACTCAGACATGCCACTATTTCTCATATTTTACTCTTTTGTAGACATCTGCATATTGTTGCATATTTTATTCTAGTTTCACAGCCAGCTCTTTGTTATTCATACTACAGATTCGGTTGTGTTCCACATATTATTATTCAGCGTCTACACTGAATCATGAGCCAGGCACCACTTTTCACACGTCAGAGTCTGGTGGGAAGGGGACACACGGTGCCAAGCCATACCATTAGCATCCATGAATCACCTCTTATGGACACAGTAACTCACTAAGTAATGTGGATATTATGAAGATAAATAAAACCCACACTGGTGCTCTTGAGCTTATAATCTGGTTGAGGAGACAAACGCACACTCACACTGACGTGCGCACATAAGGTAGGGTCATTTCTCTTGCTTTCTACTGCTTGTTTCTATTACAATAACCTCCTAATTCATTTCTTTCCTACCACCCTCCCCAACTGTTTCCTTTTCCAAGAAGCCAGACTATGCATCACAGTATCGACAAAGTTACTTTCCTGAAAACAAAACCTTCATCTTCCCTCCCCAAATAGTCCACTCTTCCCTCAGATGCAGGCCCCCAGCTCTCCTCCCGGTAACTGTCTTGCTCCAGGTCCCCACATGCGCGGCTCTCTCTGGCTGAATGCTTGCCTGCTTTCTACACCTGGAAACCTCTCCCACTGTTTTAAAACTCAGTGCTGCTGTGCCCTCTGTGCTCACAACTGTCTCAGCCACACCTTGGTGACCGAGCCCACGTGCATTTGCCTGTTTACTTCTCTATGGCTCTGTGATCACCCTGAAGCAGTCTGGAATATTCTTTGCATGTCAGCACCTACACAGGCACAATATTTGGGATAGAGTGGAGTTCAAAACTGGCTGCTGAAGGACTGGACCACTCAGCCACTGCATTTATACCACGGCTGCACATTAAGCGTTATAAGGACACAAAGGAATGAGATTTCAATGTGCGATGAAGTGGGTCAGAGACAGGAAGGCTTGCATCATGGGGAAGGTGGGAATCGAACTCCATCTGGTCTCAAATGTCCCAATACTTGGAAAGAGACAGGAGACACACAAGGAAAAGGCATTCCAGGGAAGTGGGACGGCATCAAATTTATGGGACAGAAATAAGATGTCATCTGGGAAGAAGAGTGGGAATTAGTGCTGCAGGGTGAAAGATACACTCTGGAAACAGGCTGGAATCAGACTACAGAGCACCTCAAATGCAAAGCTGAGAAATGTGGTCTTCATCCTGCGGGCAGCCGGAGCCACTGGGATAAGAGTAACGAATGATGCGACAGAAGTAGAATTTCAGTACAACGAATCTGCAGATGATACACAGTATGGGAAAAAAAGAGATGAGAGGGCAGGGACATCAGGTTACAAAGCGACAACAACTCAAGCTTGGTGACTTGGTGATAACTTGGATGCAGGCGATGGAAATAAAAAACTGCTGCTGTAAAACCTACTTTCATGGAAAAACTAACCTAAGACAGAAGCACAGCAGTGACCAGAAAGGGCAGAAGCGGGAGGGGGGAGGCGACGGGGTGAGTTTGATTTGGGACACTGTTCAGGGTCATACAAGCATATCCCGGGGGCTGTAGGGAGGTTCAGAGTCCGCCTTACGGTACGAGTGACAGCCGTGACAGTGAAGGCACAGGGAGAACGTGGAACCGAGAGTGGAACAGCACGGCCGCGCCCCACGGAGGATGAGAAGACGGAGAGGAGCGGAGGGACCGGCGGGGACCACAGAGAAAGCAGGAGGGTGGCGGCGTCCCCAAGGCTGAGGCACAGAGGGGAGCCCTGCGTCTCCCACGTTTGAGGACAGCCACCCTCAGCCCTTCTCAGGAGCAACTGCCGGTGTGTGTAAATCGCATCGCTTTGTTGGGTTTTCTGGCCCAACTTATTCTCATCCTCTGAAGCATCGGGTCCCCAGAAGTTCCCAAGACACTCCTTACGGACACACCTGCTTTCCTCCTGCGATTCCTCTCACGGTCGCACCGCAGACAGGACACCAGCGGGTCAGACGCCGAGTGCCACATCAGCGACCCGGTTGGTGATAACTCAAATCCCCGAGGCCGACAGAGACGTGTCCTTCAACCAGACGGAGAAGGGGCCCGATCCCCATGTAGGAAGCACCCTTCACTGCTTGGTTCTCCCACACTCACCGTCCTCACCAACTTACCACCAGAGCCTGGCGAAGGTGACTGCTCGTCCCTCAGGTCATCCTCTAAGATCGGGGCTCTACAAGGAGGCAGTGCTGGTGAAGGGCCAGCCCTTCTGCAAACTCCTTCCTTTCCGAATGCCCGGCTATGACTTCACAGTCTGTTACATAAGTGCTTTTCCAATAAAGCCCCAAATACACTTTTTCTAAGAACCTAAATCGAATGTGTTTGGCTGTGTGATTGATGCTTTGCTTAAGCTCACCCTTTAGCCTTCAGAGGCCAGACCAGACCGAGTTAACCTACAGTGCCTAGCGCTGTGCCTTACACCAAAGTGGAAAACAGATCACCGATATTTGTCCAATGAATTTAATATGGGTGGTCACATATTCATTATGGAGTCAGTTGTGTTCAAAATAATCTTCAAAACCAGGCAAAATTACTTCCGTATATGTTTTCTGTTCGTTGCCTTGTGGTTGAAAATAAATGTGACCTGCACAGAAAGCTATGCCCTCAGTCAAGTCTGCCTTCCCCACCTGCAGCCGCCTCTTCCACGCTGGTGTTGATCCTTCCCTGCCACTCCCCACCCCAGCTTCCCAGCACCTGCTAGGAACGGGCAGGCCCTGTGTTCTGCCATGTGTGCTGGGCTCTGCAGCTCTGCCTCCTACTGCCTTGACTCAAGGAGGCCTGGTTCTGGCTTGGTCCTGATGCCCATCCAGGGAGCTGATGGCAGGAAGGAAGGGGTCTATTCTCCAAGGTCATCCTACCTCAAAGGTTCTAGGGCCCCTCCCTACAAATACATTTTCTCTTTGTCCTACTCAAGCGAAGAGCAAGGCTCCTCATTCCCTGGACTGAACATTTTCTTTTCCTATTGTGCAGGATCCCAGATGCATATATATTCTAATTTTTGCACCTTGGCATTTAAAAGTCAAATTCAGTCAGTGAGTAACAGATATTTCATACCTTAACTTCCTTTTTCTTTAGTCTTTGAATGACTTCATGCCTGTATTATTTCTACTTCTCAATATTGATGTTTTCACAAAGTATGTAGCACTTTCTTTCTGTTATCATATTTGCATGCAGACTGTTGCTGTACACAGAAAGTTCTTTTTAATTTAGACATAAATCCAGCCAGGAGTTTTGAGTTAAGCATCCTAAGAATGCCAAGGGAACATCTCAGGAATGCTGGGAAGTCATAAATGAGCAACCACAAGTATCAAAACTGGTAAGCCCAGTAATATGTCTTCTTCGAGGTAAACAAGTCTAACACACCTAAAGATCTCTTCTGTATAAATAGAAATCCATGATCTATTCTGATTTTACCTCTACTAACTTTTTATGACCTCTGAATTCCTTGAGGAATAGTCAAAATAAAGGAGACTAATATTTCTTTCCTTGTGATACATTATTACTAACGTGATCATTCCAGACCCCAAAATAAAAAGCTGTTTGCAAAGCTGCTTTATTCTTTAGCTCTATTTGAAAAGTTACTTGAAGGAAAAGAACAAACGAGATTTTTAACTGGCAAAGAAGAGATAAAAAACGAGAGTTGTCTTGTCATACTAATCTGATTTCAGACTTAAAGACTTCCTCTCACTTAAAGGCAATAAGGAGCACACAACCAATTGCAAACTCCAGCCGTGAGGAAACTAGAAGACATCTGTTAACACCGAACCACAAAACATGAAAAGAGAGTTGTCCACGCAGAGAAGGTCAGACAGGAGAGAAGGAGATGCTCGGAAAAGCTGTTTATGGCTGCAGGTCTCAGACAAAAATGGCAGAGCCACGCTCCCTTTAAGTAGATCACCCTTAGCAACAAACCAGCAATAGCTTTCTTGGAACAGTAAGAGATGTGCAGATTAGCATTAACACTTTCCCTGGGCACAGTGTGCTATGAAATGAGGAACCACACAGGCAAGCCATATTTGTAAGGAGCAGTCTATTGCTGAAGCAAGGTGAAGATGACAGAGACTGCGCTAGGAACACCCCAGTGTCCACTACCACCGTCTCAGCAAGCAAGAGAAAGGCGAAGGTTGAAAGGATTATAGACACACAGACACACACATGCACACACACATAACCTCAGGTCACAAGAATTCCTATTAGCATGGGACGTGGCTCTGTCTGCTGCCCACATGAGGCTCCTGCAAATAGCTAGATCACAAAGGACTGGACTAATCACAAAAAAAGAACCTTTACAAAGATGCTGCAAGAAGAAAGGAAGAAAAAAAATGAAAACGAATAACAGATAAACACCCACCAAAAAATGTTATATGCAACCGATTAAAATTTTGCCCAAACAGGGCCGGCCCGGTGGCACGCTGGAGAGTGCGCCACTTGGGAGCGCGGTGGCACTCCCGCCGAGGGTTTGGACCCCATGTGGAGACCGGTTCCCACTCACTGGCTGAGCGCGGTGTGGGCGCAACACCGAGGGTTGCAATCCCATTGCCGGTCCCCGGTACGGGCACGACACCGAGGGTTGCGATCCCGTTACCAGTCAGTAAAAAAGACAAAAAAAGGAAAAAAAAAAAATTTTGCCCAAACATATTGTCATAAATTAACAAAACTTAATAAAATAACTGATTGCACAATCAAAACTATTAGAAGATTTTACAAGAGTTCAGAGAAGGTATGAGAAGACATCAGCAGGAAATAAAACATGAGGGCAGGCCTCTGGGGAAAAGAAACAGAAGAATGAATAAAAAGATCACGGAAATGCAGGCCAGATTGGAAGTAGCTAAAACAAAATATGCACTGGGGAAAATATGAGAGACTTGAGAAGATTGAGAAAAGTAAGCAAAAGATTTAAAACAGAAACAAACATGATATGGAAGACAAAGAGATGTGACCGAATCGGTGTCCTCAACGGAAAGAAAAATAAAAAATGGAACAACAAAAAGAAAAATGTAAGGCATAATTCAGGAAAACATTCCAGAAATAAAAGCCGATTCTCCATAATAAATGAGCATAACCTACTTAGGAAATAACTACCATAAAATCACCACCAAGGGCCGGCCCGGTGGCGCACTGAACAGTGCGCCGCTTGGGAAGCGCGGCGGCACTCCCGCCCGAGGGTTCGGATCCCACATACAGACCGGTTCCCGCTCACTGGCTGAGCGAGGTGCGGGGGCAACACTGAGGGATGCGATCCGTTGCCGGACACAGAAAAAGACAAAAGACAAAAAAAAAAAAAAAAAAATCACCACCAAGACATTTCCTGAGTCATCACTAGCCTTCAAAAATTAAGTAGGAATTATTTAAGCACCTAGGGAAAAAGTTCAAACAAAATATGAGGGGACAAAAGTTCAGATTTGTCCATAGCAACATTCAAGAATTAAATGCCAAAAATGTCCTCAAAGAAATACAAAAGAATCAAAACTAAATCCAAATTTCATTCAAATATAATAGCAAATATTTTAAATAGGTAAGAATTCAGAAGAATGTAAGCTAAGCCCTTCCTGAAGAAATTACTAAAGGATGAGCTTCAGCAAAACAAGAGGTAAGTGGTGAGACAATGAAAAACAACTACTAGTAAACTTTAAATCCATTTATACTGTAAGAGGAAGATTTAAATAATTGTAACGGCTGTTGAATGTTATAACTCCAGAAATAATACGATTAAAAAACTGGCAGGGGGTCGGCCCGGTGGCGCACTGGATAGTGCGCCGCTTGGGAAGCGCGGCGGCGCTCCCGTCCGAGGGTTCGGATCCCACATACAGACCGGTTCCCGCTCACTGGCTGAGCGAGGTGCGGGGGCAACACCGAGGGTTGCGATCCGTTGCCGGACACAGAAAAAGACAAAAGACAAAAAAAAAAAAAAAAAAAAAAAAAAAGGGG
>NW_007726185.1:402466-444312 GCF_000696425.1 Galeopterus variegatus | reverse complement strand
AAAAAAAAAAAAAAAAAAAAAAAAAAAAAAAAAAAAACTGGCAGGGAAATGAGGAGAAATGGTGAAGGCACTAAGTTAGCTGTTACCTCATGTTTTAAAACTGAAAATAGAAAGAATTTAAATCGCCAAAGATGCACAGATGGTTAATAAGCACATAAAAAGGTGTTCAACATCGTTACTTATTACGAAATGCAAATTACATCTACAATCAGATAATATTTCACTCCCACTATAATGGCTACAACAAAAAAGATGGACAATAGCAAATGTCACCAAGAATGTGAAAAACCTGGAACTCTCATACATTGCTGGTGGGGACATAAAATGGCACAAACATTTTGGCAGTTTCTTAAAAACTTAATAAAAAATTTAGTATAGAACCCAGTAAACTCTAAACCCAGTGACACAGCAATTCCACTCCTAGGTATCTCCCCAAGACAAATAAAAACATATGTCCACACAAAGACGCGTATGCAGATGTTCACAGCCAAAAAATAGCCAACAAGTGAAAATAACCCAAATATTCATCCACTGGCAAGCAAACAAACAAAACATGATACATCCATACAAAGGAATGTTATTCAGCAACAAAATGAAATAAAATGCTGACGTGTGTCAAAAGACAAAATCACAACAGATTTAAAGATCTCAATTGGCTTTATTGTGATTTTAGAACCAGGCAACACTTCGTTTCACAACACAGAATAAGTGTTCCAATGAGCCAAACAGAGGAGGTTGATTTCACCGACAGAAAAATATGAAAAAAAGCAGAAACAAAAAACAAAAAGCAGAGTGGTCATTTCAAAGTTACGTTCCTTGGCGGGAACAGGGAGACAGAACAATAGAAAAATAACTGATCACTTCACATCAGTTAACTTCAAGTTATCCTCTCTGTGTGATTAAAGCACAGGGAACTTCATTACCATGTCTTTTGAAGATTTAAACTGGCAGTTCTCTCTCTCTCCTGATTTCTCAGAAGGTCACACCACAACTTAGTTTAGCTTTGGTGACATGTCATTTAGCAGGAGGGACCCATTTTAATTTTGTCTGGTCTTCTGGGGCCTTTTGCAGGATATGAGTCCAGAACAATGTCCCTCTATAATTTTTATTTAACACACGCTTCAAACTCAAAAACATTTTGCTAAGTGAAAGAAGTCAGATACAATAGACTACATAGCATATGATCCTATTTATATGAAACACCCAGGAAATAAAGAATAGCCAGAGGACAAATATCTAGAAAGTGGTTGCCTAGGGCTGGGGGTAGGAGCTGAGACTGACAGGAGAAGGCATTAGGAATTGGGGTCTTTTGGGGGGTGACAGGAAAGTTCTGAAACCAGATCATGGTGATGGTCACACGACTCTGAACTTAACAAAAATCGTTGAACCGTGCACTTAAAATAGATCGAAGTTATGATATGTAAATTATAACTCAATAAATCTGCTTTGAAAAAAAAGTATGTGTCAATGAGTATTCCTGTGAATACATAGAACCTCTGGGAGGACAGAGAAGTCACTGCTAGGAGAGCTCACTCCATGGTGGCAACCAGCCTGGTTATGGACAAGAATGATAAAGACTTGAGATCTGCTTTCCATTGCACTTTTTTGGACTTTTTAATTTTGTTCATATACATATATTACCTGTTAGCAAGTAATTAAACAATTTGTAAATTCCCATCTACTAAAAGCCCACAATCCTGCTAACTACTGCAATCCCATTTACAGCATAAATCTCATGAGACGAAATCAGAGTTAAGAGGCACAACTATCAAAACAGGTTGACAAAGAGGAATTTTTTATAAGAGTTTGCTTTGGTTTTTGTTTTTTGCTCTTCCCTTCCCATTTTAAATACAAGCTGCTTAAAAATTCCAAGTTTAAAAAAAAAAACTCATAGGAAGTCCTTACTCATAGGACAAGCCCAAGAGGTAGATTTGTAGGAAGCTAAAGGGTGAAGTTCTGGGACCCCAGAGCATTTCTACATGTGCTCCACGTGCACAGCAAAGGACTGTGCATTTGCCACACTGTGAGGACAAAAATCAAGTATGTGAGACACCCAGCAGAGCAAAGGGAGGACGGTGTGGGATCAATTCCCCAACAGCTCCGTTCATCCGGCTCTGTCTTACAAGCCAGAAAGTGCCCAGTGACAAAGCCACCCTGTGCTCCTGTCCCCTGGGGAGCCATGGGACAGGAGCTGGCCCCAGGAGAAGGAGAGGGAAGAGATAAACCAGAAAGGCTGCCACCTCCTCTACAGCATAAGCGGCTCAGATTGGCTCTTCACAGGGACTTAGATAAGTTCAAAAACAGCTATCTGTGCGGATAAATTTCCTTATTTCCAAAAAGTCTGTGAGCAAGAGAAACAAGTGCAGATCAACTGTTTTACATCAACCAGACACTTCAAACAGGGGAGGAATTGTTTAGCCTGTTTGATCATTTGGGAAAACGAGACCAGGATATTAACTATCTACAAGTCGGGTGCCCCTATTTCACCAGCAAAGAAGGAAACGACAACTAAACTGCAGAAATGAAATAAAGATTATTTCTCCACTGTCTTTTCTCCCCAACCACCACCACAACAACAACAACAAAATTCAAATAGCCAATCTTGAATACCCCCAACAAATCTCTGGAAAATACTTCCTGGAGAACTTAGTGCAGAAGAGAAATTCTCACTTTCATCATTTTCATAGAGTACTTCAAATGTCCAGTTTTAATCATTTTCCTTTTCTGGTCAAAAACCTGAGTCTAATCAATACCAAGTTAAATGTAAAAATTCCCAGCCAGCATTTCAGCGACCTGCTATGACGTCTCTCCTGCTAACTAAATCATTTTCTGACCTAACTGCACTCTACGGTCAGCAACCCTGCATTTCCCTGGCACTGTGCTTGTGCTGTTCTGTTTCTTTCTCCTAAAACACCCTCTTCTCTACCCAACCCCAATGTCACCTCTTCCAGAAAGCCTTTCCTGATCCACTCTTTGAGCGGGGGGGGGACCCAAAACTGCTCAGTTTATCCTTCCCGGGGTGTTGCTTGTATTTAGCTTATATTGGATGTGCTTTCCAGACTGTTCTCTTTTCCTTCAAGGCGAGCTATAGTCCAAGTCCTGAGGGGCGGGAGGGGTCTACATTACCTGGGGTGTGACATCATTCCTCTCGTTTTAGTGCAAGAGACAGCCCTAGGTTCAAACTCGGAGGTCCTGGACTCAGTAACTGAGAGAACATCCAGCCAGTCTGGAAGTCATTATCCTTACCCAAAAATGGAGACCCAAAAATGGAGAGAAAGCCTATCATCCACTGCAGTGGTTCTTAAAACCTGCTTGCAAATCAGCAGCATCAGCATCACCCAGAGGGAGCTCAACAGAGATGCAAATTCTTAATCTCAGCCCAGGCACCACTGAGTCAGAAAGGGGTGGGGGCATCTGGGTATTAACTAGCCTTCCAGGTGATTCCGAGGCCGGCTCTCATCTGAGAACCTCTGCTCCACTTCCCAGGGTCCCAGTGAGGGTTAGCTGACGTAACAGTGTAAGACCACCTGACACCAACCAAGTGTTTACTTGGTTAGATGACTTCACCAAGAAAACATCCCTCTGCTAAGCTTCTCATGTGCACCAAATGTAGTAAGTGCCTGATTTTTCCAATACTCTTGGCAAGAAAAAGTGGCATTCCTTTTCCAATCAATTTTTAATTTACACTCCACCTTGTTTTAAGTATAACTTAAGACAATACTTTTGTTTGCCTTCTCACTGATTTGGCAGCACATATATACCGCCATTTAACAGATCTGCAAAGACGAAAATATGTAGAATGGAGGTGGAGGTAAAGGGTGCTGGGAAGAGGTTTTCATCCCAGTAGAAAAATCAGAAAACCAGAGAAAAATCTCCAAGAACTCACATTTTAATGATGCCAATTTCCTGAAGATTCTGACTACAAACTTTTAATTTTAGCTCTCCCCCTTGCAGGGAGAAAGGCAGTCCCTTTGAAGACAACAACCAGTCCCAGCATCTCTCACCTCCCACACTAACAATGTCCCTGTGATGTCAACAGAGGCACGTTCTTAGGCTGAAGCCAAGCTCTCTCTACTAACACACATCTTTCTCCTCCACTCACAAAGGAAAGCCTGTCTACTCGACACCTGGCCGGCCTCTCCAAATATTTCTGGAAAGCATCTAACCCTTGCCTGCCTGGACCATTAAGAAGGTGCAGTTTATTACTGGATGTGCTTACTCAATGCCTTGGAAAATAACAGACACAATGTTTAAAATATACTGTCATTCAAGTGCCACAATGACTGAGATCATCACCATTAACAAACATTTATGAGAGCCTATTATGTCTCAGCAACTATACTTAGCACTGTATGGGACACAAAGTAGTAATATGACACCATATGTTTCTGTCTTTATGGGATATACAATCTGTCAGGCAAGAGAGAACAGGTACTCAGACAATCGCTGAAGCCAACTCGTTTATTTCTGACAACAGGTATCACATGGATTTTAAAAGCCTCAGAAACAGAGGGTGCTGCCTCACTGAGCCACTGGGACATCAGCTAGTCCTCGGAAAAAGGATCCCGGTCTTTAAACATCAGCAATGGCAGTGGCATGGTGTGAGCAAAACACACATTCACATGTTCAGTGGTATTTACTGAGCGCCAACTGTGTACCAGGAGCTGTGCCGATGGTGGATCCAGACTACAGAGGCGAGAAAATAGGGAAAGGAAACAAGAAATGCAGGGAAGGCGGAGTTTGATCTGCCTGAAATGACAGGCCAAGGAGCAGGACGTTCATCTGATGAAGCAGACTGAGCCCCTGTGGTTTTGAAGACAAGGGGAAACCAACCAGTTTTAAAAGAAAAAACTGGCAGTGCATGCTGGCTGGATTAGGACAAGGCTCAGTTAGGAAACATCTGTAATACCCCATACGAGAAAAGATGGGGTGAAAATGAGAACGGAGGAAAAGGAGGCACATGTAGGGGACATTGTGACATGAAGTATCTTCAGAAACTGATGACAAATGGGATGTGGGGAAGAAGATGGAATAATGGGCAAGTAATCGCCACCTCAGACGCACGTGAGAGGCAGATCAAGGCAGTGCCAAGGGGTCTGGAGTTGTGGCTGATACAGGTGACTGCAGGGCACCGAGGGCAGGATGTCCAGGAAGATTCTAAAGGCCACTGCCTTGGTTTCCCCAGCATTCACTATTCCTCAGCTCCTGACTACTGCCTCTCAAATGCTTTCTCCAAAGTATGACACTGGCAAGCTGAATAGAGAGGCGTGAGGTTCAGGAAAGGGACTTTATAAGTCAGCCACATGCAAGTCAGAGGGGACACTGAAAATAGGTGGCATTTCAGAGGGAGAGGCTGGAAAGAGCAGAAAAAGAAAGAACCAAGACGGCAGCCTGGAGTGCATGCCAGTATCCCAGGGCAGAAACGGGAAGCAGATCCCAGAGGGAATCCCGGATTCTCAGCCTTGGGAGGAAGTTCAAAGTGCATGAACCACAACCCTCTCGCTGAGGGGTGAATCTCAGATTTGCAAAAGCCTGAGCCTGAAAATCCACGCTAAAATCCCAGCAGGGAGCTAGGGAAGCAAGAGCAGCAAGCCAGAGCCCTGGCCACCACTGCACACTGTCAGGTGACAGGAATGAGGATGAAGAAAAGTCCACCCGTTGGCTCTGGTGGGATCGAGTGGTCACTGGTGCAAAGAGAAAAAGGTTCAGTCGAGAAAGGGAGGCAGCAGCCAGGCTGATTATGAGATATGTGGACAGCAAATATATTACTCACTGCTTTTTTTTAATGAACAGGCTTTTTTTTAGAGCAGTTTCATGCCTCCAGAAAAATAAGCAGAGAGTACAGAGGGCTGCACATACTCTCCCCCCATGCAGTTTTCCTGTTATTAACATCTTGCATAAAGTGCAGCACATCTGTTACAATGGATGGGCCAACAGGGAGATGTTATTCTTAACTAAAGTCCACAGTTAACATAAGGGTTAACTCTTTGTGGTGTACCTTCCATGGGTTTTGACACTGTATAATGTCACGTATCCACCACTACAGTGTCACGGCCCTAAAATCTCCTCTTCTCTATCTATTCATCTCTGCCCTCTGACAATCACTCGTCTTTTCCCTGTCTCTCTCGTTTTGCCTTTTCCAGAATGTCAGGTAGCTGGAATCATATAGTATGTAGCCTTTCACACTGGCTTCTTTCATTAAGCAAAATACATTTAAGGCTCGTCTGTGTCCTTTTTGTGGCTTGATAGCTCATTTCTTTTTACTGGTGAATAATATTCTATTGTACAGACATACCACAGTTTATCTATTCCTAACTGAAGGACGTCACGGTTGGTTCCAGTTTGGGGCTACCTGACAACACTTTTCAGTAACAAAAACAGGAGTGAGTAGATGTTACCTCCAGAGGTAGCAGGATCAACTTTAGGGCAGAGGTGAGAGGCAAAGTACTGGGACTCAGTGGACAGACACTGTGCTGTCAATTTCTGGCTCAGAGAGGCGCACATCTAGCCGGTGGCAGGTCACTTAGCTTACATCAGAGGTCCTACAAGAAAACTTGCCTCCTCTACTTCATGACAAAATGACAGGACTTAATAATTAACTAAAAATATGTCTGGAAAGTTATGTAAAAACAAACAAAAAAAAGCACTAGCTATTTTCTTTAATAAACTACAAAGCATTGTTAAGTTTGTTTCCAAATCAAGTCAGCATATTCCCAACAGCCTCAGTATTTAATAAGGAAGCTTTTAGTAATGTTCACCTATTCTCTATCATTCTCTGCTGAAGCATCACTCGGAAACGATGCTTAAGAAATAAATGCCAAAATTTAAACACATCCTGTGTAACACTCCACTGACATCTCTTCTGGAGTGAGTGATGTCATTCTTTTATAGAACTTTAAGAAAATGAAAGCATTTCTTAAAGCTTACCAAATCCAGTGAATTATAAATGAGAGGGCTTCCCATCAAGGTGGGAAAAGGAAAGCAATTTCTATTGAGCCATTAAATTCTCTAGCAGTTTCAGTATTATTCAAGAAATAAACTATGCAACATTATCATAAGCCAAATGATACAATAAAATACAACAGAAGTGGAAAGGGTATCCTGCCCTGGAACACTTTCCCTAGAACTAATGATTAATTACAGTAGTGAAATGTCAAGGAAAAAAAAGTACATAATAAAAAAGGGAAACCCCTTGTGAAACAATGAGAAAGTTTAAATGTCAGCCTGGTTGATACATAAGGTATTTAATTAAACAATGTTTTTCATTAAAAAAATTAATGATTATGAATGGCACATTGTTGCTGTAGATTGCTGAAAGGGAAGGAAAATGATTTAGGTGATATCAGACTGTCCCCCAAACTATAGTCATCCACAGCATAACAAAGAGAGAGGGTCACTAGCAGGGGAGGCCTAGTTCTAATCCTAATTGTTGACATTTTGAATGTATTATAAAATTAACTTAATCTTTTTTGGGTTTTAGGCTTCCCTTTCATAGAATATGGGGAAAAAAATTAAGTATTATTTAATTAAAAATATAAGTATCGGGCCGGCCCGGTGGCGCACTGTTACAGTGCGCTGCTTGGGAGCGCGGCGGCGCTCCTGCCGAGGGTTCAGATCCCACATACAGACCGGTTCCCGCTCACTGGCTGAGCGAGGTGCGGGCGCAACACCGAGGGTTGCGATCCCGTTGCCGGTCCCGGTACAGTACAGGCGCGACACTGAGGGTTGCGATCCGTTGCCGGACACGAAAAAAGACAAAAAAATATATATATATATAAGTATCATTTAATTTATATAAGTATTATATAATTTAACACTTGTGTAGCACTTTCTACATGGCAGGCACTGTTCTAAGAGATTTATAAATATTAAGTCATTTAACCCTCACAACCACAACCAAATATCACTGGCCCTGTTTTAGAGATGAGGAAGCTGAGGCACAAGAGATTACGTCAATTTGCCCAGAGTCACCCAGCTAGTCAGTGTCAGATACGGGACCAGATGCAGACAGGCTGGCGCCAGGGTGCTTGGTCTCAAACACCTCGCCACCAGCTCTCCTATACGAGATGATTTCTAAAGATGTCACCCTCTTTATTGTCCTGTGATATTATGACTCAGTCATCATAGATAAGATCACAAAGTCTCCCCCAAACTCTCAGCTTTTCTGGCACAAAAGTGCCAATCAAGCTACCAAGCAAATCACCACCTGCACTACTAAGGATGCCAGTGGGGAGAATCTATCAGATAATCCAAACGTTTACTGAATTACTACTAGACCTATAAGGAGTATGGGGTGCTGTCTTTTTATGAATCTAAATTATGAATTTTTAAAGTGTCTTAAAACCCTTCTTACCCCCAACAGGGAGGGTTTATCACAAAGGCTGGGTTCACACAGTGGATCAGAGCACACACACTAAGCACCCAAGACACCCACTGTTCTTCCCTCCTTCCACAGTCAGGAGGGCACTCCTACGACACCCTGGAAGCCTTACTGCAGTTTGGGTTAAAACCAAACATATTCAGAGTACGAGCAAAGACACTGCCCTTAAAAGTAGTTTTAAAACCGTAGAGCAGGGTCTGGCCAATTAGCCCAGTTGGTTAGAGTGTGGTGCTGATAACACCAAGGTCCAGGGTTCCATCTCTGTACTGGCCAGCCACCTAAGTAAGTAAATAGTTTTAAAAACCCCAAAAACCACAACTACAGAACTTCGAGTAATATTGAGGGACACATGCAGTAGACAATAGCAGAGGAAGTAAAATAAAGCACAGCAGGGTATATAAAGATAACCCTTCCTCTCCCAAAGCAAACACTGGCCCCATGGGATACACTGCTTGATTAAATAGGCAGATCCAAAGCCAGATCCAGGACTCATCCTCAGCCACATGTCAGGAGAGGGAAAAGCTGACAGAGAAGCGGAGTAGAGGGACAGGTGCCAGGTCACTTTCCTGTTAAAGGGAAGAATCGCAGTCTGAAATGAGACATCAAAGCACAGTGCTTCTATTTCAGTAACTGTTGAGAAACACAAGTTTTCCATTCAAATCATTTCATCTTCCCACAAAATGCTTTCACCTAACAGCAGTGCCATTCATTAAGCACTTATTTGCTTGACTCGATACTCTTGATTATACACAGCCACTACCTAGGGTAGGGACCCAAAGAAGAAAGTGACGCATCTGGGAGCATCTGTGAAAAACTAGAGATTCAGGAACAGACAAGGGAAGACCAAACTGGGCTGAATGCCAGGCACTGTCTGACCCCTTTCCAGCAGGGTCTTCCTGGTCCTCTCACAGCCTAAAAGGAGGTACCACTATCTCTGTTTTCCAGATGGGATGCCTGAGGCTCAGGTAGCAGTCAAAATCTAGAAGGTATCAACATTCTATAAAATCCACTATAACAAGCCGTTAATCAAGGAAACACAACCCTAACCAGTACAATAAATAAAGGTAGAAGTCATATCTGGAAAACAAGAAACAGCAAGTAAGGAACATTTTTCTTATGTTATGCTCCAGCTTTTCAAATAACAACTTTGCTTGAACACAAATACCTATAAACAGAAATTCTATGTTATATATTCTCAGATCATAAAGCATAAAATTAGAAATAAGAAAGCAAAACTAATCAATCATTTGCAAGCTCAAACATCCTGTTTGATAATAAGACTGTGATTGGAAGAAATGTTTTTTTAAAAAACAAAGTCATTAAGAACATTTAACATTGAAAATATAAATGGTTTCCTACCAAAGCCTCGCTAAAAGGAAAATGTATTGTTCTCTACACTAATATAAGCAAGAATAATGATCAAACAACTCATCTAAAGAATTTTGAAACTCACGAGAGCATACAAAAACAAAACTAAGTATAAATTAAGCATAAAATCATGAATAAACCAACAAAAGGGGGGAAAAAACAAAAACAGGAAATAAGTAAGGAATTTTCCTCCTCCAAGTCTATATAAATAAATAAGCATAAGAGTTTTTTCCAAACTTTCAGATAAAACATTTTTTTCTTAAGGCTACATTCCTAAACTCATTTTACTTGAGCCCAAGCAAAACAAGAACATTTTAAAAGAAAGTTATACTCAAAAAATCTTAATAAAATCCTACATAACCAATGAAAAACACACAAATAGAATATCTATGAATAGGTAGGACTTAAACTGGTAATTCTGACATAGAATAACCTGTGGAAAACTATCCAGTCAATCCATTACAACTGGAAAAGACAGAGTCACTCATATAATAAGTAACTGACATACAAAAAAGGCATCAAAAATTGAACATCTATTCTTTATCAATACTCTTATGTCTATGAACACTGAATAGCCACTGGTAGAAGTTTTCTTTGGAAGGTAAGATGATTAGTGATTTTTACTTCTTTTCATAAGGTCCAAATGTCAACGTGAAATGGACACCCATCTGAAACCAGCTAGGGGTCAGAGGCAGGTATCTAATGGCAGGGACAACAAATGGCAGGGAACCCTTCTCAGCCAACAGGAAGAGGCAGCTGTCACATGTGCCTGTGAGGAGTGCCTAAGGGGAGCTGCCCAGTCATCCTCCAGAGCAGGTGACACTGAGGTCCAGAAAGACCCCATCACTGCCAGGCGAGAGGGCTGGAACACAGGGTAGGTGAAATCCTAGGTCAAACCAGGGGACATTAGCTGCCCATTTGCAGAGACTGCCACGAATGCCAGACTCTGTGCTTGGTTAAAAGATATCCACAAATGTAAGCTCCAACTCCATTGTGCCAAGTAATCTAACATCCATTTAATGTCTTAGGTCTGTCACTATCTTGAAATAGAAAAGTAAGCTTAAATATATACGTCACTCCAATAGTCCCACACCCGCAATTACAGCATTTAAAACTTAGTGTTGGTGCACTTCAATAAAGAACAGAGAACACAGCAACCCCTCCTCTTGAACTTTTTTTTTTTTTCTTCCTTTTTTTCTTTTTTTTACTGACCGGTAACGGGATCGCAACCCTCGGTGTCACGCCCATACCGGGGACCGGCAACGGTATCGCAACCCTCGGTGTTGCGCCCGCACCGCGCTCAGCCAGTGAGTGGGAACCGGTCTCCACATGGGATCCGAACCCTCGGCAGGAGCTTCCCAAGCGGCGCACTCTCCAGTGCGCCACCGGGCCGGCCCTCCTCTTGAACTCTTGACTCTCAAACATTCTGGGTTCCAGTGTCCACTTATGCTTCAACCAAATAATCGCAAGGGGAGGCTGTATGTATCATGTATGTCACGCGTTTCATTTGTAATCAGGCTGTTCTGCAGGGGCCATCCTACATAGGGCACCTGCACAGAGCTCAGGAATGAGAATCATCGTGGATTTATTTATATGCATCCCAGATAGCAGAGCTATGGGTCTCAAAAAAGAACGGTGTCCAAGATGAAAAACCCTTACAGTTATACAGTTATTATGACCATTGTAAAAAAAAAAATTATAACAATTCCAACATTGAGTGTTTTCTATTAAACTTTTAAGTTGTGATTAATAATTATCTTGATCAACGATGATAATCAGCTATGGCTAATTAGCAATTTTAAAAAGACACAGGTAAACAAAGAGATAACCCTGTTACTGTTCAGAAGGAACCGATATGGTAACTATGGCAGTCTTCTTTAAATTAAAAAACAAATGTACTGCAATACAAAAATCCATGAATAGTACTTTGCAGAGCATGACAAAGCAATAGAAAATCCATCTAGAAAATAAGCAGGCAGTGAAACTAAAGAATATATTACTTTTACATAGTTCCAGAAATTAAAATGTACTGCTAGGAGACTATTGTCCAAATGGATTGTTAGAAAATAAAAGGATTTGGAAAAGGAAGCAATGATAACCACAGCTAAGATGGCTTCATTAAGAACAAATCAGGCCATGACCACCTCCTTTCCACCTCTGACAGATGTCCAGGCTGGGAGATCAGGAGACTGTTGGAGCCATAAGATAGCTGGATTCCCTCAAGGCGTTTGGCAGAAATGCTCATGACATGGTTGTGCATTAGATGGGAAGAGGGAATTAGCACAGTAAAGTCAGTTAAAGTATGTGCATAAAATAAAGGGTCTTGAATAATTAAGGAATATCTTCCTAAACTCATGAGTCCCAGAAAAAGGCCTTGTAACTTTACCAGATATTTTTTATTAACAATGAAGGCTTTAATGGCATGCAAATCATATTTTCAGATGACAAAACACTAATACGGAGAAATGCCAGGTAATAGGACTACTGTATACCAAACACCACGCATTGTCTGTGATCCCAGTCACTCCGATGGTTTGCTTTAAATAAACAGGGCAGCTGGCTGCTGCTAGACTGGAGCACACTTCTTCTATGAGGGGAAATCAACATAAGAAGAGTCTGGTCTTCCGGTGACTCAGCAACCATAATTATCAGCAGACAAG
The DNA here is from genome assembly GCF_000696425.1 of Galeopterus variegatus. Lineage (NCBI taxonomy): Eukaryota > Metazoa > Chordata > Mammalia > Dermoptera > Cynocephalidae > Galeopterus > Galeopterus variegatus. Next base: position 431,904 of record NW_007726185.1, on the reverse strand, counting down.
GGTTAGCAACATGGCTTCTTACTTGTGAAAGGTTGCTGAGCTCTGATAAACAAGGGTACTTCAAAAAGTTCATGGAAAAATTGAATTAAAAGATAATATGAATCCTTCCGTGAACTTTTTGAAGACCTATTGTGTGTGTGTGAGTCTGTATGTTCCTTACCTCAGCAACAAGCTGCATATATATCATATGAACTGGAGAAACACAGATATCTCGTAAAATCTATTTTACCTGACAAAATACCAATTTAAGATTAGAGGTACCAACTTCCTTCTTATTACTTGTATGGATGAATTTCTCTGGCTTCTTCATGTTTCTTGTCAGTTTAAAACATCTGCCTATAATCAATGGTTTTTCTTAAAATGGTGGAAGAAATGTTTTTGGAGATTATTTCCTGAAAGCAGAATAACAAATAATAATAGTCAGTGTTACACTGCTGGTGTTGATGGAAATGTGGTACAACATTTGTAGAAATCAATATGCACCAGTACCATAAATACCTCAGGCTCCCTGTAATCTGCCATTTATGGGAATTTAGCTTTGGGAAATCATCCAAAGGAATAAAAAGGCAATAAGCACAAAGATGTTCTTTGTAGTGTTATTTACATTAACGTCAACTCAAAACACCCAAAGAAAGGTAAACAAATTAGGGTACATGTGCTGCCTAGAATAGTATACACTCAAAGATTATAAATACAAAGACTGTGCAACATGGATTTTAAAAAAAAGAATGCAAAATTACTTCTACACAATGACCATGGATGCACAGACAGGGTCTAGATGCCAGATGCAAAGAATCTGACTTACTGTGATTTCAGAACTGTAGGTCATTTTTCCCCTATCTTAATAAGAGGTAGATTTTACAGCTGTATTACAGGAGGGAGAAAAAGAAATGTTAAAAAATAAAATAAAGTAGCATAGTCTCCTATAATGCCTTCATAATAATGGATGAAATTCACCTTGGTGGTCTATAGATTATGAACAGGTTATATTCCAAATATTTACTCCTACATTGATGAATACTTGGAACCCAAAAAGCATTTTCCACTGTTACCTGGTGGAACGGTTTTCAAGCCAATCCTGGAAAGCCCATTTCACCACAGTGAACAGTATGAACAAGACCTAACTACCGTTTAAAGGTTTATTTTTATTGAAAAGAATATTCTGAAGCCCAATTCAATGTCCCCAATGTTCATTTCACCTGTTCAGAGACTCCTAAGGTTGCTGTTTGATGTTGAAAATACAGGCAGGGTCTCGGGGGTTCGTAGGGTCAAGGGTTCTGCAGGTTGAAGATCTTGGGAGCAGGAAAAACAGAGACCACTACAGTGAACCCCGAAGCATCAGAGGTGACTACGATGGCTGGGGCAGAGCTGGGAGTTCCCATAGTGCCTCCAGCAGTGCAGGGCAGGAGGAGTAAAGGTCCTGGCCATGTCATGTGTTGAGTTTCTGCTCTTAGAGAGGCTGGGCATGGATGGGTGACAGAGAGCCAGGAGCACGTGTAGGGGACATGGTAGGAGGCAATGTTTGTATGTTTGGAGCACTTGTTATTAGTATTCTGGAGTGAAGAACTATCTATGTAACTGCTTTTAATGTCAAAAAAGAAAATAGCAGAAACGATATTTCATAGATCTACTTGAAATGTCACAGGATGCTTGTTACCTATCTGTTACCCATCTGGGAAGGAAATGGACTCAGTCAACCTTGGCCTTGCTTCTTCTAAGTTTGGGAGACAGGAAAAGGTACAAAATAAACACATATGGAGTTATGTGACGTTGAGGTAAGAGCTTCTTCGAATACTGATTTATAATGCATGTATCTCTAAGTCTAAGAAAACGGGGATTTTTCAGTTTACCATTTATTAAGATGATGCAGAGGTACCTGGGATAGAATCCATTTTAAAAGGCTTGCACAGTAAGCGTTCCTATATCAATGCAAAATAACCTTGCAGAAAAGGAGAAAAAAATATTTTTAAAAGAAAATGACAAAGGGCCCACTACCATTACAATTCTTCAGCAGATCAGCTCAAAAAAGAAGACAAGTTAATACAAAGCTATGACAGGGCACAGAGACAACAAGGAGTGACAGTAATAACAGGCAAGTGACATAAGATGGGCAAATTTCGGTCACTAAATATAGACATTTCCAGTAAAGGAAACCCTGTATAACATGATGATGAAACACTTTATGAAAAGGTAAGAATATTTAAGTCTTTCAACAAGAATCACCCGAAAGGTTTTCATTAACAGACATCTCTAATCTCAACTGCTGTTCCTGAAATCACAATGATACGCTACCCACATTTAAAATCTTTCCTGGGAAACTGAAAAAAAAAATGCAAAATATGTTTATTACATTCGGCCTTGAACCAGTTTTTAAATTAAAAATTCAAGTATGCCTGACTTGAGAAGTCTCTGTAATATGCATGGCAATAATAAGCAAATATTCTCTCTACTGAATATGTATTTAATTTGAATATACACTGGGCTCATTAGGGAATTTCTATTTCTACCATTTACATAATCTGGTTAACTAATTTACCATACCATTTACTCAAATCCTTTTCTGTACTGATTATAATACCAAGTTTCTTAAGAGACTCTTTAATTGTTTGCTCATCATCAAAAGCAGTTATTGTCTGCCTGTGACAAGGACCAAAGTGTGGCACAAAAAACAAAGAGGTATCTCTGTGCATTTGGCCTGAAACAGACCATGGTAATTTAGTAGACAAAGGACACTTTACTTAAGAATGTATTAAAAATTAAAGGTCTTAAACATATTTTAAATGTTTTTCCTGCACTGTTTCATGATAACAAAAAATACTTATTTCTGACCACACACACTGAAGAAGCCTGCCTTGGCTGCCCCACCTACTGAAAGCCCTGCCAAGGGCATGAGTTCATGTACCTGGGCCATAGTGCTCAGCTCAACCCTACACCTGTTAATGAGCACATCCCCATCACCAGCACCCATCAGTCTACCCTGCCCTGGCCATTCACTGGGAACATCAGGGTAAGTGGCCCTACATTTGACGACAGGTAGAAGAGGAAGCACTCTCTCTACCACCCTGTTGCCAGAAATGCTGGGTAGCCAATGGAAGCCTGACACCTGCGGAGCTGGCAAACCTCCATGGGTCTTACCCAGTCTGCGGCCAACCTGGAGTTGCAACCTCAGCAAAGCCCTGGTTCCAAAGGCCAAGGGTTTTGCTCACCACACATAAGGTCAATGTCAATTAAAGAATGTGTCTGGGACCATTTGATGTGTCCTGGATATCCAGGACACACATTCCTGTTTCACACCACAAACAGTCCTGTTTGAGGACTGCACAGGGACTGCTCTCTGATAAAGGGGGTCCTTCCCAGGGCAGAAACTGGACAGCGTGGCCTCCACCTTCCCCACAGCCACCATGAGGCCCTCAAGTCAATTTGGGCAGTTCAGAGAGTGGTCAAGGCATTAGGGCATTACTTTACGCCTTTAAGATGTCTGGCAGGCTTTGTACCTCAAAACTTCATTCATTCAACAAATATCTATTGAGGCTTCTTTCTTACAGGAACTGTTCTAGACGATCAGGACAGAGCTATGAACAACACGGGTACTGCCGAAATGTGAAAGACAGCTCAACCCCACCAGTAGAGTCCACACACCCTGAAAGATGACCAATGGCTGTGTTCAAGTTGACAGTACTGCCAACCAACTCAGAGCAAACACTGTGCCCATTCAAAGGAACTTCAGAGCTACGAGAGTATGTGATCTGACCACTTAGAATAACAAATTTGAACACTTTTCCTCAGACTTCTATTTTCTTTTTCTCGGGTTACAAATAATCGTCTTAATGATTTGATCAACTCCCTAAAGAATGTTCAACATGTATATTACATGACATATTTAATAGCATGTTTTAAATAAAGGTAAAAAGATGATAGATAAAAGCTGAACAAAACTGTGGTCACAGAAGTTACATCAACAAGAGGAAATGGGACTATGGCAATTAACATTACAACTCCCCCTGAGACCTCTCCACTAGATTATTTCAACAGCCATTGGTTTCTGCAAACTAGTCTCCAGCTTCACATGGTAACCCACCCTACTGCCCAGAATAAATGTTTTAGACTCAACTACAATCATGTCACTCCCTTATTAAAAATCTTTCATAGCTCTCCACTGCCTACAAAATTGAATGAATTATTTAGCCAGACATTCAAGGCCCCTTAAGGTGACCCAAACTTACCTTTCCAGACTTTCTCTATTTCTTCTCAGGACACAGAGCCTCCTTTCCTTACCACTGCCTGGATCAGCCTTCCCCAAATTTCCACCTGGCAATATTTATCTATAAAAGATTATCTCACATGCCACATATTCCACGAAACTTTTACTGTTCCCCTCCATTTGAGATCTCTGAGCATCTTGTCTTTCTCTTCTGGCACACATCATACTATGCCTTATTTTATGATAATATCTGTATGCTTAATTGGGCCACACATCACACTTTAGACATTCAAATATATGTGTTGAAAGACACCATCACAAAAGATAAATGTCATAGGAAGACATACTACCTGTACAGGAAGAGATGCAATCAAATCAGTGCAATCATCTTGGAAAACTATATTAGTTTCCAGGTTAAAAAAAAATGATGAATGAGCTGTGGGAAGTGGTGTGGTAATACCTCAAAAAAGTAAATACAGACTTACCATACAATGCAGCAATTCCACTTGTGGGTATATACCCAAAAGAAGCGAAAGCAGAGATTTGTACAGGTATTTATACACCCATGTTCACAGCATCTTTATTCACAAGGCCAAAAGGTAGAAGGCAAGCCAAGCTGTCCATTGACAGATGAATGGATAAACATGATATCTACGTACAACAGAATATTATTATCCAGCCTTAAAAAGGAAATTCTGACACATACTACAACATGAATGAACCACGAGGATAATTATGCAAAGTGAAATAAGCCACATTCACAAAAGAGCAAACATTGTATGGTTCCTGTTACACCAGGTATCTAGATAAGGCAAATTCAGAGAGACAGAAAGTAGAATGGTGGTTGTCAGGGCTTGGAGGGACGGCAGAATGAGGAATTATAGTTTAATGGGGACAGGGGTTTCTGTTGCAGAAGGTGAAAATGTCCTGGAGACGGATGGTAGAGATGGCTGCACGACAACCTGAATATACTTAATGCCACTGAACTGTGTAAAATGGTTAAAATGGCAAATTTTATGTTTATGTATATTTTACCAACACAACAAAAAAAGATGACTGAATGAAAGTTAGAGAATCAAAACCTCCTGAGATACATTAACAGGGTCCTAAAGGAATAAATGCCACTTTCCAGGAAAAGTATCCCCAAGGAAAGGTACTATTCTATTCCAAATGCCAAGAAATGATATAAGAAGCAGACTACTTGATTACTTCCCTAAGTCTTATATTGGTATTCTGATCACATGGAAACTTGAACAGAACAGCAAGCCACCTCCGAATAAAATTCTAGAACAAAATAGCACCTGAAGCAACCATAGGTAGCTTAACTTATTAACTCCAAGCAATTTATAATTTAAATTTACTTTCTTTCCTTGCCCTATTGTGCCCTTTTTAAAAACCCAGAAAGAGTTCTTTCTTGTATTCCTAATTATTTTACATTTCACTGTTATCTATGATCTTGAGGTTATCTTTGCCCGTTGTATCTACATGACAGCAATAGTACTATGTCAGAACTCACTGTGACACATCTCTTCCTAACTCTGCATTCAACTATGTCACGCTGGTAGCCTGGAATTGGCCATGGTGGGAATATTTACACCATGGAAATTGGCAAACACTGTGAGCCAGAGTTTTGCTTTCGTTTTTCAAAAGAGCTGGTTGTTAAAACTGGTTCTTCCCCATTCAAAGTATCTCATCAATAAAATTAGGTATTTAAGTCATAAGTTTAAAGATGACCAACTATTAGTGTTAGCCAAAAACATGAGAGTGAATTGACTTCAATCCACAAAAGAAGAGTAGGCAGGGTGCTTGAAATAATCTATTAAAAAGGGAGTCTCTCACAAATTCTTATGGTGTATTATTACTGAGATACCCTAAAGGACGCAGAGTCTGCTACTCCTACGCATAGTCACCACAGGCAAACGCAGTACAGATTTTAGCAATTTGGGAAATATCATTTTGGTATTTTTCCTCCAAATATTTTTTAATGCATAGTATTAGCTTTTTAAAAAGCAAAAATAGGATCATGATACACATACAGCTTTAGAAAGTGCTTTGAAATTTCAATATAGTATGAACAATTTTCCAAGTATCAAATTATCTCCTACACCCTTATTATAGCACGTAACTTTAAAATGACATATTAGAATATGTGCTGGATCTTTGAATCGGTCATTGCTTTCCCTTTCCAAATATTTTAAAAGTTAAAATCTGGCCAAATAGCCAGGAAGGTGCAGCTAAAGGAGAAACCATGGGGATGCCATTTTAAATGTCTAAGACATGCCCCGGATACGACTAAGGAAAGTGAAGGCAAAAAAGGGCAGGACAAGGGGAAGAACCACCACGTCCACCATACACACACAAAAGCTTGGCTCCAAGGGCCTGGGCCTTAAGAGAATTTGCTGTGAGACACACAAGCCTCCTAAAAATCAAAAACCGAAGGAAGATTACTCTCAGGGTAGAAGAAATAACAGAATTATTTTTTAAATAGTGTAGGCAGCAAATGTGAGTGTAGGTTGGGCATCCTTAATCTGAAAATCTGTAATCTGAAATGCTCCAACATCTGAAATGCTCCAACATCTGAAATGCTCCAACATCTGAAATGTTTTGAGTGTCAACATGATGTTCAAAGGAAATGCTCATTGGAGCATTTCTGAATTTGAATTTTCAGATTAGGAATGCTCAACCAGTGTGTATTCTGCAAGTATTCCAAAATCTAAAAAAACCTGAAATCCGAAACACTTCTGGTCCCCAGCATTTTGGATAAGGACTATTCAACCTGTCCATGTCTCACAGTCCTCCCCACTCTCAGCATATCCTACAGCAGTTTTTGTGGCAAATAGCTCAGCCTCATTCAAAGATGAGTAATCATAGAGTAGAAACACAAGCAAAGGCAGATAAAAATATACTCGGTAAAAATAAACAACAGGAGCTGCTACATCATGAAAATGCAGGGCCTGTTGTTCGAAAATTATTAAGAATTTCAAGACAGTGACGGCAAAGCATTAACCCAAGTGTGGAGCCCTATGTGGACACACAGGTTGCACACCCACAAAGCTGGCCCTGAAAATCAACAAAGGTAACAGACTAAGAGTTCAGAAAAAATAGTTCTCCATTGTGTCAAAAATATTAAAGATAAAATGGTCTCTCTCTGAAAAAGGAGGATCAGAGACTAAACACAAAGTTCCAGAGAACTGATTATCACTCACCTAAGAGATTTAAAATGGACTGATTGAGCTGAAGCGAGAAATGAGCTAGGAAAAAAAAAAAAAATGCCAGAATGGAAGCCACACAACTACAATAAAACAAAGCATAGGCACCTGTAAACACAAAGAGACACAGAAAGCAAAATTGAGAAAAAAAATCACACAAAATTAAATGGAAAGGAACGAAAACAGATAAATGATTATAAGAAGAGATATTACACTTGAGAGACAAAGCTGAGCACAGCAACTATAGTTCTTGAAAAGTGAATATTATTCAAAATAAATGCACAAATAGTAGATGATCTTAAAAACTTTTTGATACAAAAACAGACTTGAATCTACAGATACTATGATACAGGAAGTCCCAGGAAAGTAACATAAAACAGTCAATGCCCAGCCATGCTGCAAAGCTCTGAACTTTAAAATGAACGAAAGAATCCTACAGGCACGTCCAATGGAAAAAGCTAGTCATGTGCAAGAGGGAAAAATAGTAACCTGGCCTCAGCTTTCTCCTCCAGAAATACCCAACTCTAAGAAAGAATGGAAGCAATGTCTGAAATTCTGCAGACAAGAAAGTATGACCCATACCCTGGTGCTTGACCAAATTGTCCTTCAAATATAAAGGCAAGAAACAGCGACGCTCAAGCAGTTAAGAACTCAAGGAACATTGTACCCACCAGGACTTCTTTAAATAAAACAATTTGACAATGAAATTCAGTCAACCAAAAATGAATCAAAATAAAAAACTCAGAAATGGCAAAACCATAGCAAAAGGACTGGTGACAAGTACTGAATCCATCCCCAAAAGGACTAAGTAAAAGAGATATGGGGAATTGTGGTATTAGAACAGAATAGGCCGGCCCGGTGGCGCACTGCTACAGTGCGCCGCTTGGGAAGTGTGGCGGCGCTCCCACCGAGGGTTCGGATCCCACATACAGACCGGCTGCTCACTGGCTGAGCGAGGAGCGGGGGCAACACCGAGGGTTGCGATCCCGTTGCCGGTCCCGGTCCAGTACGGGCGCGACACTGAGGGTTGCGATCCATTGCCGGTCACGAAAAAAGAAAAAAAAAAAAAAAAAAAAAAAAAAGATAGAAAAGGTACAATCCTTTACATTGTAAAATTCATAATGAACCGATAAAATTTTAGCGCCCAGGGAAGAGGCGCAGGATAAGGTCAGTGCTAATTTTTTCAAGCTTTCAAAGGAGGGAATCAGGTTGCCTCAATATGAAACACGTAGTCTTGTCAGAAATTATCCCAATCTCTTAATATTTATCATTTTTTTTCTCATAAATATAGTTTCTAAAAGGTACCGCTTATCTCTCTTGGTGAGAAGTCAGCAATTCTTTCAGTCTTGCTTCAGTTTCCTTTTCTCTGCTTTCATTAAAATCAACTTTATTTTAAACCTTTCAGTAAAAGTACATGTAGGGTCAGATGCCACCCATCTTTCTGACTGCCTGTGACAAGTTCTAGGTGGAGGATCACAAAATGTCTACATTATTTCTAGATGGTGAGATTTAAGATGAACTTTTAAAAATTTTCTTCTTTGTTCTTTTCTGTATTATTTGACTTTTTCCTTTTCTTATAATAAAAATATATCATCTCCTCAAAAAAAAAAAAAAAGCCACTTTTTAACAGCAAAGAAAATCTTATCATGACTTCCTAAGAAACTCATTTTATTAGTTTTGCTTTTCTCCATTCCTGCCAGCCAGGCAAAAATTCTAACCTTAAGTCTCTTTACTTACTGTGACTCCTATTATCCTCTACTTTATAGAAAGTAAAGTCCAGAGCAGCTAAGACCATCCAGGATGTGACCTCAGACAGCCCAGCTTCATAGCATGTGGCTGACAGAATTACTGAAATTAATTTGGTTCACCCAATTTTCTTCTCACTTAGTAGGCACATCCGTGCCTGTACGGGCCGGGGGAAGTGTTATCTGCAATGCAATGGCTACTCACTCATTCATGTCTGGTGGATACAGAAACTAGGACAAGTCTTTCAGAAAACAAGATGGAACAACATATTCAAGAGTCTTAAAAATGCTTATCCACTTTAACACAGTAATTCTAGGAATGGAATGTAACCTAAGAAAACAATTATAAAGACAGGAAAAGGTATATAAATAAAGATATTAAGTGGAGGATTATTTATACAATCAAAAAATTAGAAACACATCATCTAACCACAGAGGAATCACACGATGGATCACTATGCAGGCATTAAAACACACATCAAGAGGAGATACTAAGGCCATGAGGAATTGCCAGTGGGAGGGCCCCAACGTCTGTCAGTCCACACAACAGACTACACTCGGGCACTCATCTCTATTCCTTCCCCAAGCCCCGCTAAAATGATCATCATTAAATTTAAAATGCAGCATCCCACAGAAGAAATTGGAAGAAACAGCAGAAAACAAGGACATCAATAACATTTTAGAAGAAAGAAAGTGAACTGAAGAAAGTTAACTGACTTAGAAGAAAGTTGAATTGCAAGCATCAGAAACCACTGGAAACAGAAGGCTAAATATCTGGAAAATCTCCCACTTCATGCGGCCAGGCACCTTCCCTTTCCCTAGCCTGGCAGACGCAGGACATCTCTCTGGTGTGGCGACTAAATCAGAGAGAACCTATGCTCAAAGGGACCGGGAACAACCAAAGGTGGAGTAAGACACTGTGCTGAAAATGGGGGATCAAGTCAAAGTTTACACCCCACATTGTGAGGCCTCCCCTTTCCAGCCCACTTCTGCAGTTTCTACTGTAGAATTCTGGCAGCAAAGCTCACACCCCACAGCAGAACACTAGAGAAGTCTTCTCTGTAGAAACTTGAGAACCCAACAGAAAAGACCCATAGACACCAACACCTGCAGGCCCAAGTAAAAAGATGGTTTCCACCCGAATCACACAGGTGGAGGCCACCAGTGTAAAGCCCAACAATACAGGTAAACTCCAATCAGCTTTTGTTTAAGGATCTCACTCTTAAACATAGACAGCCAGAGAAAACCAGATATTTTAGGAAAGCTTCCAACAGGAAAGGTGGGAACAAATCAAAATTGAAGGAAAGAAAAACCTAGAATTACTATCCTAAGAGGGAACTGACAAATGACTGACTGTTCTTTATACTGCAAGTTATTCGTCTTGTTTGCTCTAATTGCGGATGCTCTGGCGTTCAGAGCAGAAACCCACACAACACCCTCATTCCACAGTGGCAATGTTTGGGAAGCACTACCAGGGAGTTAAATCTCATCCTCCACCACAGTAAGTAAAGAGATAAAGCCCAAATTCGAAAAAGAAATCACATCTACCACTTTAGGGCACACATCTACTGAATGATTAAGAACTGAAATCAATCTAAATTATATAAACAAGTTACTTCAAAACTTGGGGCTGGCCACTTAGCTCAGTTGGTTAGAATATGGTGTTGATAACACCAAGGTCAAGGGTTTAGATCCACTGGCCAGCCACCAAAAAAAGAAAAAAATTCAAAATTTGACAATAAACAGAAGGAAAAAACTTTAAATATTTTAAAATGATTATCTTAGGTATGAGGAACTGGTGAGTGGAGGGGCAGGGCAGGAAACAGCTGATTTTTCATATAAAAAGTGTTTGAAAATTTTAAAAATATGTATGTGTTACTCTTATTAAAAACTTTAGGGGCCGGCCCGGTGGCGCACTGGATAGTGCGCCACTTGGGAAGCGCGGCGGTGCTCCCGCCCAAGGGTTCGGATCCCACATACAGACCGGTTCCCGCTCACTGGCTGAGCGAGGCGCGGGAGCAACACCAAGGTTTGCAATCCCGTTGCCGGTCCCCGGTCTGGTACGGGGGCAACACTGAGGGTTGCAATCCGTTGCCGGACACGGAAAAAAGACAAAAGACAAAAAAAAAAAAAACTTAAAGCAGGCTACAAAATTATATGTGCAGTGTGATACGACAGTCTTATAATAAAGACCAGATGGAAAGGATACTAGAATGAATACACACCAAATGTTTCATAGTGGCTATCTTTGAGGGGCAGCATTACAGATCTTACTTTTTGTTTTTTTCTTTTCATTTTCTGCACTGAGTATGTATTACTTTAAAATATACATTTAAATACACTCTTTAAAAAATGTATGTGTGTTAGGATACCAGCATCAGTACACTACTGCAGTGGAATGATTCCAGCAGAAGCTTTCAGGAATCTGTTGGAAAATGCATGTGAGATAGGGGGGCTGAGCAGCAAATAAAGATCACTCTCCCAAGGAAGCCATCTGAGAGTCAGGAATAGGTCAACAGAGGGAAAGGTTTGGGAAAGAATTGTGTTAGTTTGCTTTTGCTTTTTAAGATGGGAAAGACATAGTCTGTTTAAAGAAGCCAGGTGAGGAAAATAATAGATCCAGCTATCCCACTTCTGGGTATATATTCAAAAGAACTGAAAGCTGGGTTTCAAAGAGAGTTTCAAAGAGAGATTTGCACACCCATGTTCACTGTGGCATTACTCATTCACAATAGTCAAGAGGTGGAGGTGACCCAAGTGGCCACTGATGGATGAATGAATAAACAAATTGTGGAGCATACACAATGAAATGCTATTCAGCCTTAAAAGGGAAGAAAATGCTCTCACATGCTACAACTTGGATGAATCTTGAGACATTACGTTAAGTGGAAGAATCCAATCACAGAGAGACAAATACTGTATGATTCCATTTACACAAGGTATCTAAAGTTGTCAAAATCACAGTAACAGAAAGTAGAATGGTGGTTGCCTGGTGGCTTCAGATAGGGAGAAAGGGGAAGTTGTTGCTGACGGGTAGAGCTTGAATTTTGTAAGACAAAAACGTTCTGGAAACCTGTTCTACAACAATGCAAACTGTACACTTAAAAATGGTTAAGAAGGCAAATGTTATGTGGGTTTTTGTTTTTGTTTTTACCACAATTAAAAACTTTTTTTTTTTTAAAGCCAAAATGAAAAAAAGAGGTATCAGAGGAAGAAATGACTGATGAACCAAGACTGGCAGGAAGAGAAGACGCAGCTCAGGAGTTAGCGTGAGAGCAGTAAAGGACATCTGGGGAGAAGCGAGGAGCGTATGTTGACACAGAACACCCAGAAGTGAAGTTTCGGTTTGGTTGATGTTAACTAACATGGTTGGTTAGTGAGGAGTCAATCTAACCCAGCTACCCAGCCGTCTGCCACCAAGCGCCTTCAGCAAAACCTTCCACCCGACTCTGACCTTGAACCAGTCTCACCCTCCCCGTGGCCCAGGTTTCGGTCAGAGGCAGGGTGGCAGTCGAGGGCACAGACCCAGAGTCAGACCGCGTTCACGTCATGGCTCCACCAGTTACCAGCTGTGTGACTTTGGGCATGTTACTTTACCTCTCTGTGCTTCAGTTTCCTCATACATAATAGTATCTATCTCTCATTGTTTTGAGGGGAAAAATTAACATATGGAAAGTGCTTACAACAGTGCCTGACATAGTGTGTGCTATAAAAGTGCTGGGGATCAACAGCTGAGGAGGGAAAAGGGCAAGTTGACAGAGGACAAGGCAGACAGTTCAAGTGCCCCATAAACGTGAGCCATTTATTCTGGCGTGTCACACAGAGCTCGCTCTAAGAACCGTCTTTGCCAAAGCTCTAACAATACAATGCTTTTGGGACGGCTCCCCAAATCCCTCAATTTCTGTCACTGCTGTCAAAGGGCTATTTTACTCACTTCAAGTCTTCCAAAAACATTTGGAATCGGCACAAAAGAAGAAATATGAAACTTTCAGGCACTCATACACGGAAATTCTAAGCTGCCGTCCCGGGGTGTCCTCACTGCACCCACTGGCGTTTCTGCACAAGGCTTCGGGCGACTGCAGAACCCCTGACCCTGCTAGACTTGGCTCCATCCCTGACCATGGTCCACACGTGCTCCAAGTCATCAACCTCTGAAAACACGCCAAACCCCACTAATGTGCAGACAGAGAGATACAGATCTATGTAATATTCCACTTTGAAGTAACAGAATGAGGCTCCTTATTCATCATTTGCAAAATTAAGCTGACAGGCAATCACTGCTAAGCATTGCTAAATATGGTAATCTGGTTTACCAATGTACGGTTCGTAAACAAAAGCTGTTCACATTTTGGCCAATTTCCTTCCAGTCTTTTCTCTGAGTATTTTTAACATATGAAATAAACATTCTGGAGCTGGAAGGAAAGAAAGCCAGGATGCCAGGGAATCCACACATTCACTGTGAGTTGAGTCCTTCCCATCACCACACTCCACGGCCACGAAGCTGTAGTGGATCCTGTCATTTGCTTAAATAGCTGTGAACAAGGATGAGGACAGTCCCCTGTCAGCAGGACCATTTTATGTAGCAAACTGGTGGGGAAGTGAACACAGCAGCGTGGGGACAGTGGCCTTCAGTTAGGACTGTGGTTACCAGCACTTTATCCTGTATGGATGTGGTCCCCATCACCAGTGTCCCCCCACGTCACACCCTAACCCAGAACCCTGGTGTCTAAAGTGCTCATCTGTCAGGCTGCGGTTAAGCAACAACTAGCTTCATCTCCTTTCTATTCATGAAAGGCACAAGAAATGGGCAATAAGTCCTTCTGATCAGCTTGAGACTGCGTGGTATCACGCCAAGGTGAGAAAAACCAGGGCAAACCAAACCATGCTTTGATGCTTCCATTAATTTGCAGAGATTTACTGAGGCAGCCCCCCACCCCCACCCCCACGACTGCAGGACTCTGGTGAGGCTTCCGAAATCCTAAAAATACTCCATAGGCCTGTATTCCACGGTCACAAACTCCTTAGGAGTCCAAAGGCTTCAGGTTGAGAGGCAAAAACCTAGAGTAAATGAAAATCAAAACCTGAAGAAATTTTACCCAGATTGATTGATATCCTGAAATACACAAAATTCCTTCTAAGGAATTTTCCTAAGTACCACCTGAAATTTAAGCAAACTGAGGAACAATTTGCATGGACTTGTTATGTATAACAACCACCCATAAAAATTCCTCTCCTGCTTTGCAAGGACAGAACTCTCCAGAACAAATGACCTAATTAAACCTGAGATTTCCTGGCGGAAAGCTATGCAGAATGCTGAAATGTGATGAAATGACGCTGAATTTGAAAGGGGCTGTGCGCCAAACTGATTTAGTAAATTAGGTTTGCTTTTTTTGACATGTATATCCAACACTAGAGTTAAAAAACCTGAGAATACCAGACATCCGTTAAGTACTTTTATTTATGAAGCAACCAGAATGCATATTTTCCCACTTATCTACAGCACATTTTCCAAAATGTGATTATGCGGCACTATGAATGCATCTTCTTGGCACAATTGGCCGGTCTGCCTTTGCTGCTGGGTTGCTGCCAGTGCAGTACAATAGCATGGATCTGTTCTCTTTCATTCCAGCTTTCAGAAATGTGCTAAATTATCCCATACTCTCCCTGGACTCTAGACCCCCACCTCAACTGATCTGCACAGATGTTCGAGGAGCAAGAATTTTTTTTTCTTTAAATGAATGTCGAGGGCCTGGCAAAATGCTGTACAAAGAAATGCAACCGTCAGCACTCTGTTGAAAAGCTGGTTATTAGCTCACTTCTTTCTCCCTCCAGCTTCTCCTCTTCCAAAAAATAAACATGGAAACAATCACACTTGCCAAAGGTCTAAAAGAAACCAGGGAGCAGGCAGGTTAAGGACTAACAGGTCTCTTCTCTTTGTTGCTTTACGTTGAACGTTCACCATTCAGGAGCTGTTAGTTTTGTAGGTGGGTATTCTAAGGGTGCTTTGCTGGAGGCAGCTCTGTGGTTCTCATTCTTTTGGCTACAACCCCTGGGGACGTGAGGTCATGGGGAAATTCCAAGGGGGTCACAGAGACCAGAAACCTAGCCGGTCACATACTGCTCAGTGGCACTCTGAGAACAGCCCCATCCCTAGTGCCAACCCCATGATACCCTATTTTCAGAGCCTCCTTTATCCTGCCAGTTTCTTTCCTTCCAACAACTTTGTGCCCACGGCTACCAAGACCTCCCTAAGCAACAGAAATTAATTCAATAGCCACACCCTGGTGTCTGCAGGATTCCTACTCAGAAACGTTCTCATTCACGGCTAATCAGAACTAGAACTCTCATACTTTTTCCCACCCCCTGCCAACAAACAGCAGAGAGCCAAAAAAGCGTGGCAGGATTTCCAGAGCCCTGGGTCGTCAGTGACATCTCTTTGTTCCTTCCAGATGAGATTTGCTACACTGATGCGAGGCTGGCAAACACCCACAGGGAGAGTGAAAACATCTGTACTCAAGACTTTTCTTAAAAACAAAAAACCAAAAAACCTCTCAGGCTAAATTTGATTTTCTGTGCAGCAGGAAAAATGAGATAGAAAAATGCAAACAGGTACGTATGCAGATACATGCAGGGGCATCAGTATGTTTGAATGGCAAATCTAAAAATGGCATTCACGTTGACACACTATTTCAGAGACTGCCTCACTGGGCTGGGGTGGGGTTTAAGCAAATCATATAAATTCTCAAACTAATCCATAAGCACCTGACAGAATCTGTACCTTTAGAAAATAAAATTTTTGAATATTTTTAAAAACAATTTAGGTCTGACATTATGCCTGCTTTTACAGTAAATTTTTTATCATCTTATGTTATACCTTGGTAAAATAAAATGCACTTCCAGTTGAATGTGGTCGATTAATCACATGCCTGTATCACCTCTCTTGCCCCAAATCCTACTAAAATGATAGTAAACATATTTTTTAAAGAATACACACGCACACACACACACACACACACACACACACAAGGCAGCAGAGATAAGAGCAGACAAGACATTCAACTGACCCTTGGCTGATGGAAAGCAGAGAGAAGGAACTGCTGATGTGTATCATAGTGAGGCTTAGGGGGGTTCCAGTAAATAGGCCAGTTCACTCCCAGAGCCCAAGAGGCTCCTTCTGAAGGGAGAGGGGGGATGGGCAACTGGAACTCAGGGTGCAAGTCAGTATACAAAGAGGCTGGACCTTCGCACCCCAGGGCCCTGTCCCAACCCCCAACAAAGAGGTTATCATCTAAAGAAATTGAACCAGAGGGGTCGCAAATTCAAATACACTGGGCACAACAGAGTGTGTGATTCAGGGCTGAAAATGAGGCAAAATGAGATGGGAATTAAGGAAAAGTTTACTTAACTACACCAGGGGACCCAGTCCCCCTCCTCCACCCTGTTTCCAGAATACTCCTAGCTTCCCCAGGCTTATCCCCGCAGGGCTGGTGTAATAATTCTCAGGAGGATCTCAATGAACACACGTACCGACATTTGAGGGTTTCCTATAACAAAAAGGCCAGTTGCTGCTTCATCACTTGAAAGAAAAATCAACAACTGACGAGTCCCATCCACATGCCTTACTCTTAATTCTTGCTCTTAACATAACAGCCGAGGAGCAGTAAATATTTAAGGAAAGCCTGCAAAATGAAAGTCAGAACCAAAACAAAGAAGAGGAAAAAAGCCTTCTAAAAACATACGACATTCTAGGGAACAGAAGAAAATTTGTTTAAGTCTAGAATATCCCCAGAGAGAATAAGAATATCCCTTCCAAAATGTAGGAAGAGATGCTATGAAAAAAAGACCAAAAGCTCTTAGAAGTTAACAATATGGATCACCGAAATTTTTATTTCTACAGTTAGTTGAAATGTTCATTTGAGGAAATCTCAAATTTTAAAAGGTAGAAAAGTAGAGACTCATCAAAAAGGCCTAATACTCAAATAATAGGAATTACAGAGAGAATTGAAAGCAATTAAATTTTTCAAAAATTCAAGAAATGTCTCAGATTGACAGACAAAGGGCTCCAGACTAAAAGGAGGAAGCAGGAGCCCAGCATAAATAATTTTAAAAGGTTCCACACTAAAATACATGGAAGAAGTTGTAAAACTTCAAAATATAAGATATTAAGTAAAGATTCTAAAACGTCCCAAAGAAAAAAAATTACACACAAAGTATATTAGAAGACAATGGAGCAATGTCTTCAAAATTTCAAGGATAATACTTCAATTTTTAATTTCATATGTAGTAAGATCATCGAGGAAATTGAACATACACTAAAGATATTTTTACACGTAAAGATTCAAAAGAAATGTAGCTCCCTTGTACTTTTCTGAGAAAGCTACTGGAGTATGTGTTCTATCAAAACAATGGAGTAAATCAAGAAATTAGATGATATTAAATCCAGAAAAGAGGGGGTCCAAGAAAAGAGAAAAGTCAAGTCCCTGAATGATGGTTGTGCACTGAGCCTCAAGTACAACTCATTTAGACAGGAGTGGGAGGATGGGGGTGCTGCAGAAAAGGGGGGTGCACTAAGAAAAAAGACAATGGGAGAACTGAATGGTTATAGGATATGGTTTAGAGTTTGGTAAAAATTAGTTGAAAGAAGGTTGACAGGTCTGTTGAAGTTATTTGGAAAAAATAGCAATGGGTGTATAGAAAAAAATCAATTTTTAAAAAAATGACATTATCTCCAGGAAAAACAAAGTTTTTGAAGAAAACATAATCATACGGCAGTATCTGGCTCAGCACTAAACACTTCCACACAGCACAGACATACATACACAACTACTGAGTTAACCAAAGACTATACTAGAAACACATTGGGTGAGTGAGGTATAAGTTGAGAGCTGATCCTCTCTGTCCATGGCAGGGAGTACAGGGGACCTGGACGTTTTAACCACTGCTTAAACAGGCTTTCAACTCACCATCCTGTTTTCTGATCTTCAACTCAGCCCACAGGATCTCAAAACATTTACCACCCCACACAGTGAGGGAGGAGCTCCACCAAAGTGAGGGAGAAAACGTGGAAACTGAAAAAGGCTCTGGGAAACAGATTTCAGGAATGGGAAGCAAAGGAGAGCCCCAGGGTAAAGTCAGGCAGATCCCTAGTGCTGACCAGGCCAGAGATCCTACATCAAGTGATAGAGGCAAAAGGGATCCCCTGCATTACCGTGGGGAGATCCCAGGATGCTGACCACCAGCAGCTCAGAAGACTTCCAGACGGGCTCCTCAAGGACAAAACAGAATATCTGATGACCTGATGAATCTGAATATACTGAAAGAAGATTTAGACAACAGGTGAGAGTTTTGAAACAAATTAGATAAGTACATGAAAACTGAAGCAACGAAAAAGCAAAATAACTATTAACTCCAAGGAAAGAAAATTGGTCAAAGGAAAATTAGTCTCGGTATATACATGAGCCACGTGGCTCAGCTGTCAATCATCACAGCAGGATCTATTACAATAGCACGACTCCAAATACTAAACCATGGGGAGGTGTGTTATTCGTGTATAGCTGTACATCATTGCTACTAATTATTATTTTTTTAAAAAGTTAGATCCCAATGTTACTCCTTGAACATAAATTTTTAAAAGTAAACTACGAAGTCCTACAAGAAAATGAGATTTTTAAAAAATGCTCTCAAGCTGTGGAAGAGCTCTCTAAACATGACCTAAATCCTACATGCCATAAAGGAAAAGACTGATAAAGTTACAAAGCCAAAAAGCAAACTACAGTGTAGGAAAAAGCACCTGAAATATATATGGCAAAGGGCTAATTTTCTCCATATACAAGAGAATTCCTACAATAAGAAAAATAATTACAACCTAACAGAAAAACGGGAAAAGGACAGGAATAGGTAATAGATGGATAGTCAAGAAAATACGAATGGCTTGTCAACACGTGAAAATATGTCCAACCACAACAAGTAATAAGAAAAATGCAAAATGACAATTAAGAAAAGTTGGCATCTCACTGATCAAATTAAGAAAGATGAAAACCTTTGACATTACTACAGGTTCCCAGGGTGGGGAGAAACAGCCCTCTCTAGTAACAGGCAGTTAAGCACCATGGTTAAAAGCCAGCAGCAGTTCCACACTACTTGTACAAGCTCAACCTTTTTAGCTTCCATACATGAGTTAGATCATGTGATATTTCACTCTGTGTGTGTCTGACTTCTTTCACTTAACATAATGTCTTCCAGGCTCATCCATGTTGCTCCAAATGACAGGATTTCATTCTTTTTTATGGCTGAATAATATTCTATTACACACACACACACACACACACACACACACACACTTTTTTTATCCAGTTGTCCATCAATGGACATTTACGTTGATTCCAACTCTTGGCTATTGTAAATAGAGCTGCAATAAACATGGGGGCACAGGTATCTCTTCGACATCATGATTTCCTTTCCTTCGGGTATATACCCAGTACTGTGACTGCTGGATAGTATGGTAGTTCCACCTGTAGTTGTTTGAAAAACCTCCATCCTGTTTTCCATAATGGATGCACTAATTTACAGTCCCACCAACAGTATAGGAGGGTTTCCCTTTTTCTACATCCTCACCAACATTTATTATTTTTTGTCTTTTTGATAGAAGCCATTCTAACTGGAGTGAGATAATATCTCATTGTAGTTTCGGTTTGTATTTCCCTGATAATTACTGATGCTGAGCATTTTTTTCACATACCTGATGGCCATTTGTATGTCTTCTTTTGAGAAATGTCTATTCAGGTCATTTGCCTGTTTTTTAATTTGATTATTTGTTTTTTTGCTGTTGAGTACTAGAGGCTGGGAAGGGTAGGGAAGAGAAGAGGATAGGGAGAGGCTGGTTAATAGATACCAACTTAAGACTAGATAGGAAGAATAAGTTCTAGTGTTCTATAGTACCGCTAGGTGACCATAATTAACAATAATGTACTGGATATCTTCAGATGGCTAGAAGAGAGGAGTTCGAATGTTCTCAATACACACACAAAATCATTTGATCAATGTTTGCAGTGACGAATATACTAACTACACTGATTTGATCATTACACATCATATATGTGCATGGAAATATCACTCTGTACAACTATTATGTGTCAACTTAAAAAAAAAAAAAGAGCCAATAGCAGATCCACACTACCTGGGTTCAAATCCAAGTTCCGCCACTTATCAGAGATGGGCCTTGGGCAAGTTACTTCATCTCTCTTGCCTCAGTGTCTTTATCTGCAAAACTGTGCTAATAATAATGCCTCTCCCATAAAGGTTGCTCTGAGGATTAAACAAGTCAATATTTGTAAAATATTTGAAATAGTTTCTAGCACAAAGTAAACACTGTATTAGAGTCTGTAAAACAAATGAATAAAGGGGCATAAACTTAGAGGTCAATATGGCAATACCTATCTACATGTAAAACAAATATACCCTTTGATGAGTGATCCTCCTAGGAATTTATACAGCAGATATACTCACAAAGAGATACCAAGAATCTTTATTGTAGCATTGTTTATATCAGCAACAATAGTCAAAACAACCTAAATGTCTATCAACAGGGAAAACTGTGCAAATAATTTAACACTACCCCTCTTTTTATGGGCCAATAAAAAGAATGAGGCAAATCTTTTCATGTACTAATAGGAACAATCCTCAGAGTGTATTAAAGTGAAGAGAACGTGGTACAACACGGTGTACAGAGCATGCTACAATCTGTGTTAAATGTCCTAACAAATGTATAATTTGCGTAAAATATTTCTGCATAATACCAAACTTAATTCACACTAATTTCAAGATGAATGATACCAATGAAGCTATTTAAAATGATGGGAAGTTATTATATTAAGGTCTTACCTGTTGTGTTGTAATGGGTAAGAATTACTAATGATGCTAAAGTGTTAGGAAAGTCTCTTCTCAAAACAAACATCCCCCATGTAATTTTATTTTCACTATTTGCTTAACAAACCTTTTTTCCCCACAGCATTGTGTTCAAGCAAACTTCAGCCTGACAAGGTTCAAACTGCCTTGAACTTTGAATTAGTGGGGTTTTAAACCAAAGCATGTTGGTCTGTGTGCACAGTAGAACATTCACAATATCTGTTAGTACTTCAATAGTGATGATCAGTCTTAGAACATGGACATGTTTTCTCAAAAAATGTTTCTTTCCCTTCAATGTCAGTATAATGCGCCAATGACAGAACAACTTAAATGTTGTAAAAGACAAACTCAAAAATAAACTCA
Source organism: Galeopterus variegatus (assembly GCF_000696425.1). Lineage (NCBI taxonomy): Eukaryota > Metazoa > Chordata > Mammalia > Dermoptera > Cynocephalidae > Galeopterus > Galeopterus variegatus. The sequence goes on along the minus strand of NW_007726185.1, from coordinate 410,482 downwards.
AAACCAGTAAGTTAAAGTGAACTGAACTTCATTCATACTGTTTTCAAGACGAATGACATGAATGAAGCTATAATCACATTATTTACTTTGGACAATTCTGACAAACCTTTTGGCCTGCCAGAATGTGGCTCTATTCCAGAGATCTTTTCCTCTCATAAAAATTTACACATTGGATAGGAGGAAGATAAAACAGCAGCAATGAAGAGCACACCATAATTCTTAAAACAACTAAGAATATGAGCTTGTTTTATATTAAACCCAAATCTAAGTTCTCTAAAAACTAGTAACGCCTCCACTGGATTCACAGAAGGTAAAACTGCAGACAAAGTGAAGGCCACAGATGTGTCGCTTTGTTGTTCAATCGAATACAAATCAAGAGTCTTAAGCCAAATGATTCAATGAGGAAGAATCAAAAGACTTACTTGAGCATAAACCCACCAAGAGCACCCTACACTATCTGACTCTAGAACTCAAATCCTTCCACAATCTCAAAACAAGAGTCCCTGAAATGCTGCCCCGTCAGTGTCAGGTAAACACAGACCAGATGTTCAATCAACCTCCATACGGTTCAAACAAATGCCATTCCCTCTAAGTTGACCAAAGTAGCCAGCAAATCAGCAAATGCTAGCGGAGGTAAAATATCCAATTTCCTGAGCCTTTCTGACCCTCCTCTCCCCAACAATCTCAAGACCATTCACAGTAGTTTGTGCTGGAGCATTCCTCATAAAAGCGCAGTCAAGCAATCCAGCAGTTTACTCAGAATTAAGTTAAAAAAGGGTAATCATGGAGTGTTTAGAAAAGATCATGCTAAGTTTAATTTATAGGCCACTAATGCATCATAGTACCCAATAAATTTCTTTTTTCCTCTAAATGGGTATTTGTTTTTAGGATCTTTTAGCTCCTGACTTGCCAGGTGCCCTAGCCATTCACAGAACATTGTTAAAGCATTTGAAACTTTACCAGAGGTTAACCCGGCCTGTATCTGAGAGAGGGAGAAACAGAATCTAGAAGCTATAGGATGAGGAAAGTAGATAAACAGTGTCTGAAGTCTAGGATCATGAATAAATTTAGATTTGCCACCAATTTGTGACTATAAATTCAAGGCTTTTACAGACCATGGGGTCCAAACAGCTGGTACGGTCAGCTCATGTTTGAGAGACTCAAGAGAATTTTACCCAGAAGCTCTAAGAAGGAGTCTTATTCTCATTCATTCAACAAAGATTTAATGAGCACCTTCTATGGGCCCTGCCCTGTGCTAGGTAGTAGCTACACAGAAGTGAACCAAATAAGCCAGTCTACAGGTGCACAAGGGAGAGAAACTTCTTCCCAGTACACACCACTGAAAAGGCAGACAAGTTGTCAGTTCTTGCCTACCTACCACCTTGAAAATCTTTCCTGCATTACTTTGCAATCTCCAAGTTTGCAAGCAGGCATGGCCCACAGAGTACTAACTGCCGAAAGTATTTGTCTGACTTCGGCATTTCCTTTAACACTCAAGACTATTCTGGAAATGCTCCTGCTACAGTTCTATTTTCTAACTCATAAGGAAGGCTGAACACTTAATAAAAAGTAAATCCCAACCCACCCTCCCCCAAATGCCACTGAGAAAAAAAGTCAAGTGATGAAAGAAAGAGATGGAGGGGTAGAGCCTTCATAGTCCTTAAATCCTTCTAAGCACATTCTGGGAAATCTCCACATGATAAATATTCAAAGAGCAAGTCATCTGGGAACCCCTTTTCCATCATGTGAACTCAGCTGCATTCCTCTAAGGAAAGGTCAACAGGAAATGACCTCATGAGACTTTTGACCTTAGTCGTGTTGACTTAAGGATTACTGAAGCAAGATAATAGGTGGGAAAGAAATTCACAAAACATATGTACTATATATTATACATTTGAAAAGATGAAACATTGTAAAAAAAAGTTTTAAATTAGGGAAGTACAGAATGTTGACAATGGGGGAGGTTGGGGTGGGGAGGACAGGGGGTGTATGAGAACTCAAACTTCTGCTCCAGTTTGCTGTGAACCTAAAACTGCTCTAAAAAATGTCTATTTTTAGAAAATTAAGGAAAGGAAACTAAATAAGGCAAATATGAAGAAGAAAGCAGTCTTTGTGGTGGATTGTGGTAGTTGGCAACAGGTGTCTCTGTTTGTATGCATTTTGCCTTATTACTTTTCTTCACTTCTCAACGTTTCTACAGTGACCCTATTTTTGCAATTAAAAAAGGAAATAAGTTTTAAAAAGAAACAAGGTTATTTTAAAATATTTTATTTAAAAAAAACTCTCAGTAAAACAAAGCCAATTCCCACATGAAATATACTAGGCTAGCCTTGTGATCTACTGTGGACAGCTGGTCTACCCAAGCTATTCTGCAGCAATGCATGGGGAGAGGCAGACTGCAATTACCCAGCACCAGGCTGGGGCCCAGGATGCAGCCCTGCGCCAGCACAGGCCCCCACTGTCATGCCTACAGCACACACCTGCCAGAGGGCTGGCATCTGCAATCAGGGAAGGCCTCATTTTACAGCTCCTTTATTCTGTGACTTCAGTTTGGCCAGCCGCCAAAAAAAAAAAAAGTAAAAAATGTTAAAATAGAACTCCTTCCCCTCTAATCTCTAGCCCCAAAGAATTGCCAAACCCAGTTTCCTGGGCATGGTGACTGTCACAGGCTTTCACTGGACCTGGGCTTCGATTCCTCAAAATTGAAATGCTGTAAGTAACCTACAGTACCAACAACTGTGTATCACAGACAGCAGCATCTTCAAAGGTGAAGCAAGGACACATCTTAAAGACTATGACTCATCCCCAAAAATGCCTTGAAGGAAAAAAAATAGTACTACAATGCTAAAAATGATGATGAGATGGTCTGGTGGCTGGTTAGATTTTCATCCTTGTGACTTCAGAACTGCTTACTATTTGGCCAGAGGGTGAGGTAAGTGAGACACGCCGGGTTCAAAATTTACGGGGACACCAAAACATTCAGTAAATAAGATTCTTTTTTTTTTTTTTTTTTAAAGGTGACCGGTAAGGGGATCTTAAACCTTGACTTGGTGGTGTCAGCACCACGCTCTCCCAAGTGAGCTAACCGGCCATCCCTATATAGGATCCCAACCTGTGGCCTTGGTGTTATCAGCACCACACACTCCCAAGTGAGCCATGGGCCGGCCCTAGTAAGTAAGATTCTTAATGAATATTTTTTAAAAACTAAAAGTAATTTGAAAAATCCAGATGAACAAAATAACAAAATTTTCAATAAAGAGAGGGTCTGACCGTGACCCTGCAGGATGCAGGTGACATGAAGCAAGCTCAGGCGGTGTGAGGCGTGCTCAGGTAGAGTTGTAGTGTGAGAAGGCCCCAAGGTGAGCCACAGAGAAGAGTGTGGACTTTAGGAAAACCTGACTTCACTTATTACGTGACCATGGGCCTCTTGCCCATTAATCTAAGCCTTGAAGATAATACCTTCCTCACTGAATACATGATCAAGTAAAAATATATGCAAAGTGCCAGGCACAATGTCTAGCACAGCACTAGCACAAAACTGGTGGTCGGAATAGCATCCCACCAAGGAGCACAACTCCAGGGATAAACCAGAAAGCATTTCCTACATGCTATTTGGCCTTCTAGTTCACACGGTAGACTTTCAAGCAATTTTCAGGAAGTAGGTTTTGATGGATTATTGGGTTTTCCCTACCATCACCCAGAAGACAGACTTTCCTTACTTTTCTTCTCAGTCCTTAGAATGGAGGGATCTTTCTAGCACTGAATGATGTGGAGAAAGTGAGGAGGAACAGAGAGCTCAGACAATGTCCACCCTGTGTACAATGTTCAGCTCCTCCAAGTGAGCAGGCAGGTGATGCCCCCAAACAGTATGGCATGGTTAGAAGATAAAACCTCTGCACTTCCCTGAATTTTCCCTCCTACAATAAAGCATGGCCATTTTTTAATAAGAGGATTCAAAGGAACCAGGACAATTTCTTATCTGCTGCAGCCCCGGCTTATTTACCTACAAGCCTGGAAGAAGCAACCGTTCCCTGTCCCTGCTCCCCTGACACAGGCTCTGAGACTCACCACTAACTTTGGACCTCACACTCACAGTCTGGGATTTATTTACATGACTTTGGAATTACTATTTTTAAATGGTACCTAGAATCTGAGCTCATGTTTATGAATTATCCTAACTCTGAAACCAAAGCATCTCGCTGACCTGGACAACAGATCTTACAACCTGGAACTACCAAATCACAAATAAAGAAATTCTTTGGGATAAACATCTCCCCAAGAAGACCCCCTCTCACCCAAGTGTCATGCGTATCTGTATTTTTTTATGTGCCTTGGACACACTAGGAAGAAAATGATCTTTGAGGCGATGGTTTCAATAGGACATCAGGGACATATTGGCAATGCATGTCCGTAGCCAAAGAGTGTCTCAGATGACTGTTTACATACGTGGCAGGCTTAGCTTACTCCACAGAAAGGAATTTTTAAAGGTTTTCCTTTTCATGTCTCTCTGAAAAATAGTTTACTCTTACTGTAAATAACATGGATTGCTAATTATAAAAGCAATAAAAATTCACTATGGGAACTTCAGAAACCACAGAAAAGTTCAAAAGAGAAAATAGAAACCACTCATATTAGTCCTACCCGAACAAAACCATAAGTAACATCCTTTTCTCAATGCACAGAAATATATATCTTGCACAGAATTTTAAACAAATGTGTTCGTCTTTTAAGTAGCAAACTAAAACCATAATCACAAAAGAATTGGTAAGTGACCCCCAGACACAGGGTTAAGAAAAAGCATTAGCAGTAACTCAGAACCTCATCATCCCGCAGAAGGCCAAGGGAGGGTACATTTTACAAAGAAAGGTAAAGAAATGATTTGTGACAAAATTTACCACATAAGAGGGTTAATCTCCAACCAGTATGTATTGAGCACCTACTGTGCTCAGGCACTCTGCCGGGCACTGGGAAGGCAGAGGTGTAAAATGCTTAAGTAGAAGTTGCTCTCAGTAAGTGAGGAAAGACTTCCTTCCTGGGCTTCTGTCCCAGCTCTGCCATTTATAAGCTGGGTGACCTTGCCAAGTCATTTAGCTTCTCTGTGCCTCAGTTTCCTCTTATGTACAACGGGGGTAAAATTCAGGGCAGTTGGGCTTATTAAATGTTTGTACATGTAAAGCAGTTAGAACTCAGCCTAGAACTTAGTGCTCAATAAATGTTAGTGCTCAAACAACCTGAGTGGAGAAGAGCCAGGACAAATTCAGGTTGGCACCCGACAGTAGACCCTGGCCTTCGGGAAGCCTTCTGGAAGCAGCTGGGCAGGGATTGGGGGGAGGTCGGAGCTTAGAAGGACTTGGTGGAAAGCAGAGGAGGCAGCAGGGAAAGGTGAAATACAAGGGTACTTCAAAGAGTTTGTGGAAAGCAATTAAAAGATAATACGAATCTTTCCATGAACTCTGAGCTACCCTCATACAGGAGAAAAAATGGAGCAAAAAGACCACGTCTCTTTCTGCCTCCTTCATTACCAGTTATAGCAAAACAGTTTATTGCATTCTCCCACTTGATGGTCACTTCAAAAATGAAAGCTTTCTGGACTCCCCCAATAAAGTCAAAGGGTACTGATTACGCATTTCAAAACTGCTTTCACAAGTGAGTGCTTTCTAAAATCTCTATAAAGAGGTGGTGATGTTGTGAAGCGACCTCTGTATTTGCTCTGCAGACTTGCTGAACTCATCGATAATGTCTCTCAGAGCCCTTTCAGCAAGGCACAGCACACCTCGAATTACATATTTCTTATTTGGGGCAATTGTTAAAAGTAAACATCTAAGAACAAGATTAGAAGAGGAATTTGGTCTTTGCTAATCCATAGTGATTGGATTTTCACTTTCAGGAAAGGGAAAAAAAAGTTAAAAACATATGTAAGTTCTAAAAGTAAAAGCAGCCTTGACAAAGACCTTTGCTAAAAAGAATGTTATTACTTCATGTGTGGATCTTCATTTCTATGTTTCACATGATTAAGATTCAAAGCTTCAAAATTTAATAATAATACAAATAACAGCTTTTTATAAGTTGCCAGAGTCCCTTTTTATATATTATCTTCAATTCTCAAAAGAAATTCCAAGTCTCCAAAATTGCAAATCTAAAAAAAAAAAAAAAAAAATTATAAATAATTTTTACACTTCTGAGAAAAAAACTGGTGGAATCATGTTCCAGAAACACTTATACTCAACTGATTTTATTTCAAGTGATCTCTCAAATTCATTTTATTTTGTTAAGTAATTTTTCTTTCACAAAAAATTTAAGAAAGTGGCACTGCTAATTTAACAAGATACATTTACTTGCTTAATTTCAAAGGGTTAGTAAGCGGCAGATCTGGGATTCAAATCCAGATCAATTGGATGCTTTGAGATCCATGATTTGTACCTTGGTAGATATTATCCAGTAAGTATTATCTCCATTTTTAAAATACAGAAGGAAACAGGGACTCAGAAATGAAATGATGTTCTAGACCACACAACTTTTGAGTGGTAGAGGCAGGATCTGAACACAGGTCCCTGAGGTCCTACAGTAGCCAGCTTCCAAGAGGGCACCCCATGGTTCTTGCTTTTGGCATCCACACCTTTGTGTAATCACCTCTTACTGAATCATGGGTGGCCTTCATGACCAAGAATACTGAGGAAGTGACAGTCTATGACTTCTGAGGCTGGTTCATAAAAGTCACAGCAGTTTCTGCCTTGGTTCCCTCATGCGTCACTCACTCTGGACGAGCTAGCCCCCATGCTGTGAGGATACCCAAACAGCCTCCACAAAGAACTTATGGGGGCATTCCTTGGTAGCAAACCCTAGTGCCCCAGCTGACATCTTTATTGTAAACATTCGAGCCAGAACTGCTTGCTCATTTAAGCCCTTCCTAAAGTCCAAATCCACAGAAATTGCAAAAGACAAACATTTACTGTTGTTTTAAGCCACTAAATCTGGGAGTAATTTGTCATGCAGCAACAGATAACTAATACATGCCCTGAAGTCTGTGGTCCTCACATCTGCAGTGACTTGCAGTTGCTTCTGTAATTTTATTTTTTAATTACTATTGCTGTATATTCATATAGAGAATTAACAGAATAGTTACTGAAATTAAACTTATATACCCATTGGGTCTCTGAGATAAGCACCTACAGGACTGACATCTTATTTACATTTCTTTCCTGCTGGCGTTGTTACATTCCAGACCTCAGATCTCACACACACAGTTGCTCTTTTCTGATCCACCCCTTCCAAAAAAACAGGAAGCAAGGAGAGTCCCTTAAGCCTCTGCTAGATAACCCAGGAAACTAGTCAGTCACATCTTCGGTTAAGTCCCTTTTAAAGGTGTTTTTCTCTGCATTTTTTGTTTAAAAAAGATAAATATAACCATGCTGAGAAAGTACTACGCACCCATTAAAGTGGCTAAAATAAAAAGTACTGACAATACCAAGTGCTGCTGAGGCTTCCACTTCCAGGCATTTATCCATGAGAAATCAAAACCACATCCACATCAAAAGCTGTATGTGAAAGTTTACAGCAGCTCTAAGTTTATGGCCACTCTGTTCATAATTGCCCCAAACTGGAAACAACCCGAATGTCCTTCAACAAGCAAATGGATAAACACTGGGACGTGGGCACAACAGAACACTATTCAGCAATGGAAGTGAACAAACCATGGACGACTTAGAAGAATCTTGAAGATGTCCTGCTGAATGAAAGAAGCCAGTCTCGGGCCGGCCCGGTGGCGCACTGGATAAGTGCGCCGCTTGGGAAGGGCGGCGGAGCTCCCGCCCGAGGGTTCGGATCCCACATGCAGGCCGGTTCCCGCTCACTGGCTGAGCGAGGCGCGGGGGCAACACCGAGGGTTGCAATCCCGTTGCCGGTCCCCGGTCCGGTGCGGGGGCAACACTGAGGGTTGCGATCCGTTGCCGGACAAGGAAAAAGACAAAAAAAAAAAAAAAAAAAAAAAAAAAAAAGAAGCCAGTCTCAAAAGGTTAC
>NW_007726185.1:393003-402293 GCF_000696425.1 Galeopterus variegatus | reverse complement strand
CCGGGGGGGGGGGGGACACGGGGGGTGGTGGCCGTTTGCGAAAAAAAAAAAAAAAAAAAAAAAAAAAAAAAAAAAAAAAGAAGCCAGTCTCAAAAGGTTACATACACTATGATTCCACTCATACGGCATTCTAGAAAGGACCGAACTAGAGCGAGAGCAAAGACCCGTGGTTAACAGGGATTGGGACCTGGGGGTGACTATACAGGAGCAGCACGAGGGAATTCTTAAAGGTGCTGGAAGTGTTCTGTATCCTGACTGTGGAGTTGTGTTAAATCTATGTGTAATCTAGTTGTGTAATCTATGATGTGTTAAAATTCACAGAATTGTAAAAAGTTAGTTTTACTCGATGTTAATTTAAAAAATGAAAACACATATACTTTCCTTTAGAAGTAATTAATTTTTCCCTTAAGGGGAAATATATTCCTTTGTTAAATCACCTTTAGGGCCCAGACTCCTCTTGATTTTCAAGTCTTAATAAAAAGCGCTCATCTCAAGGACTTTCGCAAGCAAGTTATTTAGAATCTATGATTTGTATCTCAGGATTCCACCTTCTTTCAAACAATTACCATTCATTACTTTCCTCTGCAGCTCAGGACAAATCTCCTGCTATATTTTTCTGTAAACATTCTTCCCTGGGAACAAAAGACCTTTTAAAGGTCACAGATATAACTGCGCAGGTTCTCAATAAATATCTGCTGAGGGAGTGAACGGTGGGGTTCACAGGAGAGTCTCCGTACCTGTCCCCAGAGCACCCAGGAGCTTCTGATGGCCTCTAGGGAAAGTCAGCCCTGCCCCGCCCTCCCCCCCCAGCACTTCTCGGAAGTTCTGCACGCATTAGGGTGATTATACGTCTCTACACTCCTTGTCCTCAGCACCAAAAATGTCTCAATTTCAACTATTATACACAAATACATATTTATATATGTTCCCGAGGACAAGGATTTCTTTTGTCTGTTTTATTTACTAATGTGAATGTCAAAAATAGTATCCACCTCATGAAAGGTGCTCAACAGATCTTTGTTAAAAGTAAGATCAGTTTTATTCTTCCTAACTTGTGAAGACATACTGAGAATTTAACAAGGGGCTGAGATTTCCCAGCTGCCTATGATCTTACGAAAGGACTTTCGCTAATCAATCAGAGGAAGGCTCTTTTTTAAGTACCTGGAAAAGATACAAAAGATGTTTGAGACATGGCTCCTGACCTCCAGGAAATAACTCTGGTGAAACAGGCAAAATTCACACATAGGGGAGCAATTAACTATGCAAGACCCTGAACGCATGACTCCTCTGTAGCCACCAGCATTGCTGCTGTATTTACGCAGCATTCCCTACATGCTCTTCAAAGTGCGTGTGTGTGTGTTTTCTCAAACGGCGTGCAATGGAATCCAGAAACAGACACTGCTTTCACTGCGGCTTTGAAAAATAGGCAAGACTTGGATGTGCCACAGATGGAGTATCTTCCCTCTCAGCCCACTGACATGATCCTGCACTGGCCCTGTGCCCTGGGGATGGGTTAGGGCTGAGAGGAACCAACAGCTTCAGTAGCTAAGTGCTTCTGACAAACAAGAGATAAAAGAATGCAGGTCAAGAGTCTTCCCAAGTGAGAAAAAAGTCAAACAGGAGCTCCCAGCCCCCATTCTGGCCATTCTCAGCCCCCATTCTGGCCATTCTCAGCCCCCATTCTGGCCACTCACAGACAGGTAGTTATGTATCAAGTCCAGAAAGTGTCTGAACACGAGTGAGAGGAACAACATTGTTATGGGGCCAATACACAGCGAGTGACAAATTACTTACGACACCCCCACAAGGAAGCAATAGGTTGGAACTGCTGCTGAGCACAAACATCCACACGTATGTGATGGTGAACCTTCAGGGCTTCAGCACACCCCCAAGATGGTGAGGGAGAGAGGCCTTTCTTTTACGAGGGGTCTTCAAAAAAAATTCACAGACAGATTCGTATTATCTTTATTTTTTCATGAACTTTTGAAGCACCCTTGTGTATTTCTGTCCTTGCTTCCCCTGCTGATCCAACCCTCATGTTTTCTTTGCTTTTTCCTTATTTCTGTCTATCGATACTATCCATCTGGTCTGGCTACTGCTGTCAGGACACAATTCCCCCCCACACACACACACACCCCCTCCACGTCCTTTTACACCACTCACCAAACACACACCCCCCACAAGAGCGGTCCCTCATCTGGGCTAATCTGGGGTCCTTTTCTGGGTGGGGGTTGGGTGGGTATGGGGTTCAAATTCCAACTAGGTGATTTTTCAGTCATAGCAAGAATGGTATGAAACTCTTCCCAGGAAATTTAAAATGCACGAAAGTGTTGTTAATTGCCAGGATGACTGGGGACTGCTTGAATTTTAAGGCAGGTGTCATGGAAGCTACACTTCCTGCAAAGTGTAGGAGACACCTCACCCCCAACCCCACCACCACAACACTGGCCCACTCAAAATGGCAGTGGAGAAGGTAACAAGAAACATGAAGCCAATGCCCAACAGAAAGCAGAGACTCCACACAGAGAGACACACACCAGGTCTCCGTTCCTGAGACCAGATCCACCTCTACCATTCTTGGAGTTGTTGGTATTGAGAGCTGAGAAACTCTCTCATTCTGCTTCATTCGGCTCAAGCTGGGCTTCTGTCTCTCGCAACAAGAGAAGCGCAGAGACCCAGGTTCTTCCATCATTTTTTCTTAATGAAGCAATACTCTCAAGTATGTTCTGTAATCCAAATTACCGAATGGCCAATTCCAAACAGAGGTACTGCAAGGCCACCATAAAATGAAGTAAAATTCATGGAGATTTAGTTGCACGATTTACATACACTATCAAATATCTAAATTCCTTATAAACAACTCATCTCTTACAATGCTTTGACATGATCACTAATTTTCACTTTCCATTTAATTAACAGGTAGAAATCAGTTTTCTCATGGATGTTAAATGGCAGAAAAAGTCTTCCAATTAATGTACCGATCATAATGCCGTGGATGGCAAAAAAAGAAAACCCCAACTCAAACAGAATTAGAAAGTAAGTAAATTTATTATTTGGTATCCTAAACCAGATTAGTGTTATTTAGTATACCAAGCTCCAGGTGCAGGAAATCTGTGTGACTTGAGGACGCACTTACTGGTTCCATCTTTCAGCTCTGTCATCCTCTTGCCTGCTTTGTCTGAAGGCTAGTCGCAATATGGCTGCTGTGGTTCCAGCCATCCCATTTAGTCTTTGGGGCTCTTTTTAAGAGCTTGGAAACATTCCCCAGAACCCCCGTGAAAGACCTCCCAAATGCTGGAGGCTTCTGGGAAGGATGGTGCTTGATGACAATGCCCTATTGATCTGCAACAACAAATGTATGAGAGCATGAAGCTTGGCGCTGCAGCAGCCATTGGCCATAACAGCTAATTAGGTTGCAGCAGTCTAATTAACCACTAGGCAACAAGCCCAAGTAGGAAAAAAAGCAACATGCTGAGGATGGCAGGGTGGAAGGACAGAAAGCACCTGGGTCCTTGATGGCACTGTGAGCTGAGAAACAACTGGGACCCCTTCCTCTTATTGCTTGAGGCAATCAAATATTTGATAGCTTAAATCACAATTAGCCAGACATTCTGCCACTTGCAGATAAATGCACTCCTAAATGTTCCCTTGAGGTCTGAGAGAAAGAGCACCATTAACCTGTCCAACATCACAAAAACAGACCATGTACAGGGCAGGTCTGTCTGGCATCAATGCCTGTACCCCCAGCTTTTGTTACCTTCAATACCATCCGTGACTTCCTTATCCTAAAAATGTCTTAGAGAATGTTCATTTAACAAACTTTAACTCAAATCAACCGATGTTTATTATTTACATTTTATGAGCAGAAAAAGCAAAAATTAGGAAAGCAAACTTCCTGAAATCACAATACTTGTTATCTGGTTCAGAAACTAAGAATATGCAGATAAGAAGATATAATTACTGCCAAAATGGAGGGACTAAAGCCCTTTCATACCATCTATATGTGCCACACCAACTTCTTTTTAGAATGTTACATCTTCTTTTTACATGGGGCCCCATTATTTATTGATTTCAAAAATATTTTTTTCCCCATAATCCTTCTGTGTGTTAAGGAACAAACAACTCAATGTGAGATTTTCGAAATTTAATTATTTGATCATAATCTTAAACACTTATTCGCCTATATTTTCAAAATAAGCAGGTAATTTTTTTTTTCATTTTTAGGTCTTTTCAACTCAGTTTTAGTTAGGAGAGAACAAAACTGCTCCATCATCCTCAAATAAAGTCTGACCTCTTGAACAGAGCAATACCAGCTTATGCCTTACACACAAGAAACGTGTTATTTTTCCAAAGATAAATAAATTCCCTGACCTTTAATAAGTTCAATAATTAGACCATATAAAATGTTTTTCTAACAACTTTTGCACTTCAAAAGACACCATTAAAAAACAAAAAGGTAAAAAATAGACTGGGTGAAAATATTCATACTACATAAATCTAACAAAGGACTTTTATCTAGATTATATAAGAACGCCTACAACTGTAAGATAAAATAACAGTATATGCATCTTGTCGTATGTCAAGTATACTAAATAAAACTATATAAAACAGATTTAAAAAACAATTAAAAAGACAAGATTTAACAGACATTTACAAAACACTTACAAATGGTCAATAAGCACATAAAAAGGTATCATTAGTCATCAGGGAAATATAAAATAAAACCATAATGAGATACCACTACGCATCCACCAAAATAGCTAAAATGAAAAAGATTGACAATTTCAAGAGTTTATGAGGCTTAGAGTAACTGGAAGTCTCATACATCAGTGGTGGGAATGTAAAATGACACAAACACTTTGGAAAACAGATGATAGTTTTTTATAAAGTTAAACATATACTTCTTATAAGACCTAGCAAGAAAAATGAAAACGTACCTCCACACAAAGATGTGTTCACAAATGTTCACAGCAGCTTTATTCGTGATAACCAAAACTGAAAACATGGTCAAAGGGGAACGGATAAACCAACCGTGGCATATCCAGACACAAATATTACTGAGCAATAGAAAGGAACACACTGATAAGAGGATGGGAGAGAGAGTAGGGAGGGAGAAACAGAAGAGAGAGGGAGAAGAGGTAGGACTAAAGAATAAAAAAAGAAAGGAAACTATACCTAGACATGTTATATAGTGAAACTGCAGAACACCAAAGAAACTTAAGAGCAGCCAGAGAGAAAAGACAGACTATTTACAAATAATAATTAGCCAGCAACAGCAATGGGACCAGAACACAGTTGATTAATAGAAGAGCAATACAGAATCACATACCAGATAACCTATCATTCAAGAACAAAGATGGTTAAGGCACACAAAAACTGAAGTTACCACCAACAGATGCTCACTAATGGAACTTCTAAAAGATACATCTCAGGAAGAAGGAAAATTATCCCAGAAGCAAGCGTCAATGTACATATTAAGTCTATACAGACAAGAACTGTATAAAACAGCAATTATAATGTCAAATTTGGGGGAGGCTATGAAATGAGAAGGATATATAAAAGAGCAGACACCCAAATATGAATGAGAGGACTCTGTAACAGGTGGTAGAATTTCAGATAAGTTTCACCTTTTTTTGACAGCTGGCTGGTAGGGGGATCCGAATGACTTTATTCTTCATAGTTTTATTGTCTGATTTTTTAAAAAATGAGTCTGTTTTGTTGGGGGTTTTTTTACCCAGCTTTAAGGATTAGTTTAAATTGCTAAATTAGATTAAAATGGAAACAAAATCAAATATCAAATCCTCAAATTCCTTAAAAGCCCTAAAGACTAATTTGAAAGGACATTAAAAGCTGGGTTTGTTTATTCACTCAAAGAGTATTTACCAAGGGTTTATTTTGTTCTATACTAGATCCTGAATTGACAGGATGAGGACAAAACCTGTAAGTCATCATAATACTGGATTTATAAGTCTTCCCTCATAATTGACAATAAGATACCTTTGTGGAAAGCATTTCACCAAAAGTCTGCATGTAGTTACTCTTGTGGTAAGGAATATTATAATAGAGGATTAAAAGCAATCTAGTTTGGCCTACACCTTTTAAAAAATATATATATGCACAAATATGACAGTTTTACACATGAAATTAATTCACTGTAAATGATGAATTCCCACATTAAACGAAAATCTTGCAGTTTGTTTATAATTTCCATCCCACACTAAAATAAGAAAACTGCAATTCTGAGTTAAAAGTGTAAAGGCAGCACTGATGAAACACTCAGTTTCAGTCACACTAAATTAGTATCAAAAGCTTGAAGCACCACATTTATTTTAAAAATGTAGCAGTTGCCCACTTTTGCTCAAACTATCTACTTGGCACAATGTTTTTAACTAACTTAAACCAGGGCAAGGGCATCATATAAAAAGTCAGCTTGTCCAATTTAAAATAAACATTTTCTGGAGACTTCTTGATTAAAAACAAAGGCTGCATTTGGCATAAAGGGACTGGAAAAAATCAGTATTTCAAGTAATTTGAATGGAAACCATTTGGCTCTGATCTTACTGGCCATGTGGAAGTGGTTAATGAGGTTAACAGCCAAGCCTATGTCGCGACGGAAGAAACAGAGGGCAAGAGGTCTATGATCATGTATGGCCGGAGCAGAAACTCTGACCACTAAAGAGCAAGAAAAAGAAGTTGATCCACCGCTTACCGTTCAATGGCCAGGCTTAGAGAGCCCTCCTTTTAATCAAAATCACCAAACAAGAGATTTTATTCACCACCACAAGAATTTAACCCCCCCCCTTCTCCCTCCCAGTAACCAACACAGGGAATACCTGTCCACCCAACGTATAAAGTACTCACTGCATTACAGGATTATATGGGCCTCTTTAATCTGGTACCAACTTCAATTAGTGGGGAAAGTGCATTTCTCAAAAATACTAAGTAGTTCTCTGCAATAAACAAAAGTCAGCTACAAACGTTTTTTTTTTTTTTTTTTTTTTAAATGCCGAGTTCACCATACTATCAAAACATTAGGCAAGTTCCCACAATTCCATAAAATGTCCCTCATCCTCTGGAAAAATCACAATGCCATTTTTCCTAAGCATATTCAGCATGCACAAACTAGGCTCTGGTCTTTTCTCTAGTGTTCCCAACTTCTTCCAGGATGGAAAAAAATTGTTCTTTTTTGATGTTTATCACAATCACCCTCCTCATAAATTTATATCATTTTCCAAATGAATTAAATACTTATGAGTTCAATGAATATTAGAGCATAAACTTCGCTTTAAAAAAAAACTAACCCTTTCAGTCCTAATTTCTTATCTTTTAAAAAACCATTTCTTTGGACAGTTTCTTTAATGAAAAGCAAAACAAAAACATCCATCCAGGTTCCTTGTAGTCTATGGATAATTTCGAGATAACTGCAATAATCCAGTTAGAAAGTTGTCTCGGATAGGTTACTTTAAAATCTTCTTTGGTAAATTCGGGTACAGAGTTAACATTAGCAGTCTATTATGACCCGAGGAATAAATCCAGCCGTGCATCAATTAGAAGAGAATATCAGTGTGAAAAGGAGCATCACAAACCTTACTTCAAAAGGATTCCCACAATGACAGAACTTCTAAATGAAACACCACAGCCCAACTGGGGGGAGGGGGGATGGGGGACCATAGAATCTGTGACCCTGTGAGGCTCAGCGACCACATCACCAAGTATTTCTAGGTTCCTGTCCACATAAAAGAAACAAGTAAGAAATTCTGGGAGGCACTGGGCTAGGCTTCTCCTCACTATCTCCACCAACGCCTCCCCCAGTAAACCAGCTCCTGCCCAATAATGCTTCTATTTATTTTACCCAGAAGCAGATCTATTAGCCAGACATTCTAAAAACACAAACGTTTCGTTGTGCTTGGAGTGACTCCAATATTGGTGCCTTGCTGCAGAACGATGCTGCAGGAATATAAAGTGAACCGTGTGGATGCTGTTCCCACATATGAAGTGCATTGTCAGACTGTCAGGTCCTCAAGACCAACCCATCCAAAAGGCAAGAACACTGTGGAGTGTGAGAAGAAAGCCAAAGACAGGGAGACTTCAGAAGGGCGCTGCCTCACCCTAACACCGCAATTTTTTTTAAGGCCAACTACCCCTACAGCTAGGGGGAGGACCAAAAAGGTCTTTCCTTCTCCTGTCCTTGTTCAGACTGAATCAGAAAAGCGAGACAATGCTCGAGGACGTTCTGAAATGGGCTTGGCAAATCACCACGTGCAAAGCACATTGAACAGAACCCAATGCTAGGCCAGGGTTTGGCTCAGAAGACGCCGCCGGCTGGGTGGAGATGGGGGTCTCCAGGGTATGTGCTGCAGGAGCCAGGGTTGAGAAGCCACCCTGGGAAACTAACAAGGAGAACGGCCTTCACAGCGATAATAAATGAAAAGCCAGAGGCCACCAGCACTACACAGAGCTGGAAGGACGAGACGAGGAGGCTGGCAGAGCTAGGCTGCTCCAGGTCAGAGTCAATCTCCCCCCATCTCAGCGAGCTGATCGGATTACAGGGTCCTCGTTTCTTGGTGAGACTCGCGCCCCTCCTTTCTGGGGTACCCTACATAGCCCCCAACAGCCACCTGACTCCACATGCCATAAACGAAATCCAGACTCGTTACAGGGAACTCATATTTTCCTCCCTCAAACAACACACACACACACTCGGGGGTCCAGCCGGATCACACAGCCGAAGTTTCCGGAACTTAAATCGTAAAACCACAAGCAGAAGTTGTAAATGCTCACCACAAAGAAATCCGTCCTCTCCTTAAGAAACAAATGCATCTCAAACTTCGCCCTCCACACAGGCACGCCGGAAAGACAGACACCACCTAACTTGGGCAGAGGGTGTGTTTCTCTTTGTCACCCGCAGGGAACCCGGCGCCGCGCGTGGGCGAGCTGCGGGCTCCCGGCGGCGCGGTGGCACCCGCGCCAAAGGCCACCTCCCCGGCCCGCCACCGGCCTCGGGGGCTGGGATTGCGGCCCGAGATCCGGAAGCGGCGTCGGGCACTGTCACCCGGCAGGGTGGGACGGGAGGAAGCGGGGGAAGGGCGCGTGAGGAGGGGTCTGGGGGAGAAGCGAGAGGGACGTGCGCGGAGCCCCGCAGCCCGAGGTCCGCGGAGGTGCGGGGCGAGGGTGCAGAGGGAGGCGCGCAGCGCGGAGGCCCCCGAGCCCTTGCTATTGTTGCCGGGGCTGCCCGGGCCGGCCCGCCGCCCTCTGCACCCTCCCGGCAGGACCCCTCCACCCGCGCCCCG
>NW_007726185.1:301471-392648 GCF_000696425.1 Galeopterus variegatus | reverse complement strand
AGGTGCGCCGAGGGGCGGCCTCCGCGGCTCGGCCGCAGCACCGCGGCTCTGTGCCTTCCTCGGCCGTGTGGCCGGAGCTGGTCTCCGCTCTGCGCCACCGCACCGAGCGCAGAAGCGCCACCAGGGAGGCGCAAGTGCTGCTGCTGTGGTGAGAAGCGAAATGAGGAGAAAGGAGACGGGTGCGCGGGTGACGAGTGGCGCGGACTCTGCAGGTCGCATTTTGAGGTCCCGCAAGGGGTTGCCCGGCCCGTGTGCCCACCTGGGACCTCGCCGAACGGGCCGCGTCGGCTGCGGCGCGTCGCAGGGAGCCAGGAAGCCCTCCCTTCCCCCGGGGCCACAGCGCGGGCTTCCGGCACCAACCTGGGCAGCGCAGGACGTAATCCTGAAGGGGCAGTTGCCACCTCCGCTTCCGCCCCCGCCACGGCCCAGCGTCCTCCGCCCCAGCGATTCCCACAACAGTCCCAGCCCCTCCGCCCTCCCTCCGTGGACGGGAGCAGCGCCCCGCGGGGAACGGTGTGGAAGAGGTTAGGGGCGGTTTGCAGATGCTCGATGGAGCGGGCAGCAGGATTCAGGACCTAGTAGGCAGGGACCTAAGAGGGACAGTCACCCTCCCCACCCACCAGCTGCTGCTTGACCGTGTCCAGCCCCCTTCCTAGCCTCTGGTCACGCCCTTTCCTCTTCTCGCTCTCTACGCGTGGTGGGAACGGTCTTGGGTGGCAGCAGGTGACTTCCTCCCAGATCCCAGAGCTTGGGGGGTGTCCGCCTGCAGGCCGAAGGCCGCTGGCTCAGAACCTTGGTCGTTTTAAGCCTTTCACTGACCTCAAGCCGAGGGGCAGGTTTCACACGGGAGAGGCCCCAACCGAACTCAAAGTAGAATGGGAGCGGGTCAGAGGACCCTTGTGGAAGGGCGGGTTGAGACAAGACAGAGTGCGTTAGGGCACTTGTGGGTAACCAGTGTGAGTAGATTCTGGAAAGGAACAAAGAGATGCCTTTTGAGTATGAGGGACTATTTTTTTAATGCCTGCATATTTGGTGAAAGTGGAGGTAAAGAGGGCCACATAGGCTTCGTCTTCAAGAAACAATGGGTAGGTAGTTTGTGGCTGAAGAGAAGAAACAGTGGGTTTGATACTTGGCTTTGTCACCAACCAGCTGAGTGGCTTTAGACAAACCCTAGGTCAGATGTTTTCTGTTAGGTTTTCAACCATTAGTGTGTATCCAAATCACCTGGAGGGCTAATTAAACTAGATTGCCAAGCTCCATCCCCAGATTTTCTGATTCAGGAGGTTTGGGGCCTGAGAATTTGCATTTCTGATAAGGTAGTGCTGTTGCTGTGGTCCTGGGACCATACATGGAGACCTACTGTATTAGGGTAATGGACGTCAAACTCAGGGAATCACCTAAGGTTAAAAACAAAATGCCCGGGAGGCACCCCAGTCTAATATAGATTCCTGGGGTTAGGACCCAGGTGTCAGCATTTTTAAAGTTCTGCAGGAGATTCCATTGTGCAGCCAGGTTTGAGAACAATCTTTATAGGCAGCGCTTTTTAAACTTTAAAATACATAGTATGTGAATCACCTGGGAATCTTATTAAAATAGAGATTCTGATTCAGTAAGTCTGAGACTGTTCCTAACAAGCTCCAGGTTATGTGTTTCTTTGCTGGTCCAGGGACTACACTGAGTAGCAAGGTGCTATGTCATACCTCACAACTAAGCAAAAAATTGCAGAAATCACACAAAATTGGAAACGTGACATTTTCCCAGTCACCCTTGTTGGAAGACCAACATTTTCTACATGTTATAGTGTTTCATCTTCTTTGTATGTCTGAAGTAAGGTTTGTTCTGTTCTTAACAGATGTGTGATCATAGTACACACATGACATCTTATGCTATTTTATTGTCTCAACATGACCAACGTTTTTGAGGGTGACTCTTAAAGGAGACAATCTGAGAGGGTTTGCAGGCTGACTGTAGGGTCTGTGGGGAGAGAATTAATAGGAGAAAAGTGGGGGGAAGAGGGCCAAGAAAGGGGTGGGCTTACTTGAGAGCCTCTGCGTTTCCTTCCAGCTCTCACTAACAGTCTGTGATTCCTCTCCCTGAAAAACCAAGGATCCCTGGCCTGGAAAATCTGCAACCCAGAAAATCAACCCCTGGAAAATTGAGGTGTTTCCTTGTCATTGTGTGTCATTTATCCCTAACTTGCAGAATATAAAAATTTATAAAGATCTAAGTCCCTTTTTTCCCCATACTGTGGAGTGGGGTTATTTAGAAATCTTTCTGAATTGAGTGGTCACCCTGTTCTTCACTCTTCCTTTTACTAATTTTATCAGGGTCTTTTTTTCCCCTTAAATTAAGCAGTAGAGAAGGGTATTAAGTAAAACGTATAAGGGACCCTTCCCTGTGTCCCCCATCTCACTTCTCAGAGATAATTTTTCCAACAGTTTTTATTAGTCTTTGAGAAATTTTCTGGTCTTATACAAAAGTGTGTGTATGCACAGATCTTTCATAGCAACCGATCACATGTCATAGTGAAATGAAGCTTTTTATTCCAGTTATCACCCATGCCCCAACACCGCATCACCTTTCTGCCAGGGGGACCTCTGGGTTTAGGATGCTCCAGCTCTCTGGACATGACAATACGCACTGTCTGTATAACTGGCAAAGCCTGTGCAGAAACCCAGGGCAGGGAAGAGGGGATTTGGCTGTGGCATTTGTGGTGAGCAGCTCTGATGTAGTTTCTGGTAGTCTGAGTGTGGCCTGCACCTGGTGACTCACTGCTAATGGAGAGGATGTGAAAAAGTGAGGGGATGTCACTTCCATGATTAGGTTAGGGAAAGACCGTGACTTCGATCTTGCCAGCATTCTCTTTCTTGCTTGCTTTGATAAAGCAAGCTGCCATGTTGTGAGATGTCCTATGGGGGACCCACCTGGGCGAGGAACAGAGGGAGGCCACCCGCCAACAGCCCCTGAGGCACTGAATCCAGAGTGAGCTAATAAGCAGCGTCATGAGAAACCAGAGCTGGAGGACCCAGCCAAGCAATTCCTAGATTCTTGACCCAGAAAATGTGAGATGATAAATGTTGTTCTAAGCCACACCAGCTTGGAGTGACTTCTTTTGCAGCAGTAGATAACTATCACAGAATAATATGGTAGGAGGAACAGTATCAAAAGAAGCAGGTTCAAAGTCATGTCAATAGGAAGAATATGAATCTCCTTGTACAGTCAGTGGGAAATAAAATCCTGGGATTTTGAGCTGTGTTTAATTTCAGCAGCCGAGAATGGAGATCCCTACCCTTTCTGGAGCCCTACTACTTATGGGGCCAGAGTTAGCTCAAACTCATTGCAACAACCCTTTATAGAACCGGCAGCAACTGAGCTGCAGAGAAAGCAGTAGACATTGAAGAACTTATGAGAGACTGGGAAGGATCTGGAGATGAGACCTCGGTTTTCTGCAGAGAGGCTTCTAGACCTAGGAAGGGAAGGGGCAACACTGGCAGTGACAAACCAGGTAGGGAAAAGCTTAAAGAGCAAGTGGGAAAGGTAGAAAATAGGGATCAAGGAATGTCCCTGTGGGACTCTTTTGGTTCAAAAGATAGTCATATATTAAGGTTTGGTAGATATTGCAATTACCCTCCAAAGATGCTGCAGCAATTTATTCTTCCACTGTGGAGGTTTTAAAACATGGCCAGGAATTATTTGGCACTCCTCCCATTGAGAGGTGTGATCTACATCCCCTCCCTTTGAATGTGGACATGCCTGTGACTCTTTTGGTCAACAGAGTACAGTGGAAGTGATGCTATGTGACTTTTGTGGCTAGGTCAGAAAAAGCCATGCAGCTTCTAGCTTCTTCTTTGCACACGCTTGCTCTTGAAAGCCTGAGCTGCCATGTAAGAAGTCCTAGCTATCTTAAGACTGTCATACTGAAGAGGCTCAGTTGAAGATGCACCAGTTGACAGCCCCAGATGAGCTGCTCTTTCAGCCTGTCCAGCCCACGTGCCAGGATGTGAGCAAAGAAGCCATCTCGGAGCCCCACTGTCCCTGTCCGCAGCCACTCCAGTCACCCCAGCCTTGTGGGTCATACCAGCTAATGACACCATGGAGCAAAGAAGAACCATCCCTCATGTGCCCTTTTGGAATTCCTGATCCACAGGATCCAAGATAAACTGGTTATTTTATGCCATTAAGCTTTGCATGGCTTTGCTGTGAAGCAACAATGACCGGAACACCCACGAACCGAGCTCAAGGACGCTTGCTTCTTACTTTAGCCCACTGTAGGTGTCGGCAAACTTTTAATATTTATCAGTCTTCTAGGTGAAAATGGAGTTTCATTATTTTTTAAATTATCCATTGGCATTTCTTTACCCATGAGCTGCCTTCATGTCTTTTGCTCATTTTGCCATTGGGTTGTTGATTTTTTCCTTGTTGCTTCATAATCTCTTCATATGTTAAGGAAATGAGCCCCTTGCTATCATGTAGTGAATATTTTTTTCTGGTTTTGGCTTTGTTTATGGTACTCCTCTTTTACAGAAAGAAGTTCTTAATTTTATATTGTCAATTTTTTCAGTGTTTCTTTTTATGATTTCCTGTTTTGGATCATGCTTGGAAGAGTCTTTTCCATTCAAGACTTTTTTAAAAACTATCATGTTTTGATACTTTAACAATTTATTTTTGTATTATCATTGATCTATATGGTATTTATCTTTACAGAAGAAATGAGATATGGATTCAACTTTTCTTTTTTCCAAATGGCTAAGCAGATTTCATTTAAAAATCTGTCTCACTTACATCTTCTATCTTACTTAAAATACCAACTTTGTCATGTATTAGGGTCCATATTCTTTTGCACGAATCTGCCTATTCCTGTCCCAGTACCAAGATGTTTGTGTTTCTATCTTCATGATATATTTTGCTGATAGAGCTTATACCCCATAATTATTGTTAATTTCAAAAGTTTTTTTTTTTTTCCTTTTTTTTTTTTGTCTTTTTTCGTGTCCGGCAACGGATCACAACCCTCGGTGCTGCGCCCGCACCTCGCTCAGCCAGTGAGCGGGAACCGGTCTGTATGTGGGATCCAAACCCTTGGCGGGAGCGCCGCCGTGCTCCCAAGCGGCGCACTGTAGCAGTGCGCCACCAGGCTGGCCCCAAAAGTTTTTTTTTTTTTTTCTTTTTTTTTTTTTGTCTTTTGTCGTGTCCGGCAACGGATCACAACCCTCGGTGCTGCGCCCGCACCTCGCTCAGCCAGTGAGCGGGAACCGGTCTGTATGTGGGATCCAAACCCTTGGCGGGAGCGCCGCCGTGCTCCCAAGCGGCGCACTGTAGCAGTGCGCCACCAGGCTGGCCCCAAAAGTTTTTTTTTTGACTAGTCTTACGTGTTTGTTTTTCCAGATGAATTTTAGTAACATTTTGTTAAGTTCTTAAAATAATTATATTACAGTTTTAATTAGAATTGCTTTGAAATTTTAAACTTTAACCTCAGCTTCTAGAGTTTTTTCTTTTCTGTTTATAATAATAGCCAAAACATACTAAATTGTTATTACCTTAGTGAATATATTAACTCATTTAACTGACATATCAACCCTATGAAGTAGGAATTGTATTATTATCCCCATTTAACAGAGAAGGAAACTGAGACACAGAGAGTCTAAGTAACTTACTCAAGGTCACACAGCTAATGAATGGCAGAGAAGGAGATTCAAACTCAGGTCATCAGGCTTCAGAGGCCATGCTCTTAGCCATTATGCTGTGTTGTGTCTCAAATATTCATAAATCTAGGACAGCTAGAGAAGCATATAAAAATATACTTCTTTTAGGACAGAAAATAGAGTAGGATAAAAAGGAAGAACTTTGGGTCATATTTTTTTTTCACTTCACTTTCAGAAGGAGAAATTTAGGAGGAAACCAGAAGAAGGTCATCGACTGCAATCTTTTTGAATCTGGCCTGTGATCTTGCCTTTTGATTTTCAGAGAATGAGATAATACATAAAAAGGTATAGCATTGTTGATGGTTACCGGAAGTACTTTCATTGTTCAAAAATGCATTGAGCACATCACACCCATTAGGATAGCTAAGATTAAAAGTAAAAACCAGAAAAAAAGTGTTGGCAAGGATGTAAAGAAATTGGAATCCTTATGTGCTATTTGTGGGATTGTAAAATGGTGGTTACTGAAAAAGTTAAAAATAGAGTTACCATATGATCCAGCAAACCAACTTCTGGGTATATATCTGAAAAAAATTGAAAGCAGGTTGATCTTATATTTGCATACCATATTCATGGCAACATTATTCACAATAGCACAGAGGTGGCAACAACCCAAATGTCCATTGACAGATGAATGGATAAACACAATGTGACGTATGCACACAACAGAATATTATTCAGCCTTAAAAAGGAAGGAAAATCGGGCCGGCCCGGTGGCGCACTGCTACAGTGCGCCGCTTGGGAAGCGCGGTGGCGCTCCCGCCGAGGGTTCGGATCCCACATACAGACCGGCCGCTCACTGGCTGAGCGAGGGGCAGGGGCGATGCCGAGGGTTGCGATCCCGTGGCCGGTCCTGGTCCGGTATGGGCGCGACACTGAGGGTTGCGATCCGTTGCCGGTCACGAAAAAAGACAAAAAAAAGGGAAAAAAAAAAAAGGAAGGAAAATCTGACTCATGTTATAACATGGATGAACCTTGAGGACATTATGCTACGTGAAATAAGCCAGCCACAAAAAGACACATACTGTATGATTTCACTTATATGAGGTATCTAAAGTAGACAAATTCATAGAAACAAAGTTAAAAGTTGATTACTAGAGGCTGGGGGGAGGGAGAAATGGGGAATTGGTTTTCAATGGGTATAGAGTTTCAGCTTTGCTAAAAGAAAAAATTCTGGAGCTCTGCTGTACAAGAATGTGATTATACTTTACTGAACTATACACTTAAAAATGGTTAAGATCATAAATTTTATGTTACATGTTTTTTACCACAATTAAACAAAAAAATGCATTGAGAGTTGAAGTAGGAATCTGAATGGGGAAAAAAATACATGTCTGCATAGCACCCACACATATATACATACACACAGGTAAACATACACAGGTGTATGTCCACAATCAAGATAGCAAATGTCCTTGGGCTACTGATTTCAGGTATGATGGTTCATGCAAAATAACTAATGCTTGGAAATCTGCAGTAGGAGTTCCATATGTATTTGCGTAATTATACTCTTTTTTAAGTTGACCTTCACACATTTTAGGGCAAAAATAAAGACAAATGTTCTTTTTCCCCCAACAATTGCTGCTGAGGATACATGTTGAAGAATCATTCAAGAATAAGTTAAAGAAGAAATCTCCTCCTTGCCCCTACCAGGATAGGATGGGGGCTGCTCCCGTCTTCCCTGTTAGAATGGTACCCAATGTACCTTAGAGAAGGGCAAGCATCTTCTTAACCCCCAAATTACCACCAACTCTATGGAGAACATTTTTTTGATGAACTGGACTTTAGCAGTTTCTTTATCCTTTTATACATGACTGAGACTGCTTAAATAAAACTCTTAAGCTTTGAAAAGAAAGTGAATCCTAATTACAATCATACCTTTTTCCTAAGCTGTGGGTGTTGCTTTTCCCTGCAGAAGAAGCCCTGTTGTTGTAGCTCATTAGTAAAGGGGTTAAATTTGAACAAATGTAGCAATAAACTACTAGTTGGTTGAATTATTCCTTTTTATCCTTTTCATACAAAAGGAGAATACTAGAGGAAAAGAAGAAATAAATGCATATCATTTATGAAATAATTTCTATCCTTTAACAAATTAAAGAGGAGCTCAAATGCTGATAAGCATACTGATTACCCTGATTTGATCACCACACATTGTGTACACGTATTGAAATATAACCCAGTACCCCATAATCTATATGAACCAATTAAAAAGTTTAAAAAATAATTTAAAAAATTGCCCTCCGTGGGTGGCTGCGATTTACAATTACACCAGCCACGAGTGAGTTCCTCTTCCCCACAGCCTCACCAGAGAGTGGATTGTCACACTTTTAAGTTCTTTGCCAATCTGATGGGCTAAAAAATATCTCCATATATTTTGGTTTGGTTTTGTCTCTTCTTAGTTGTGACCTTGAATGTCTTTTCCTATGTTTAAGATCCTTTGTGGCCCACCGGCAGCATAGAAGAAAGAGCAGATCTCCGCAGGCACGTGGCCTCACCTACTGTAAACATGATCCAGTAAGTTAGCAGTTCTTCTGGGGAGGAGCAAGGAGGTAAAGAACAGGAGGACAGACTGAGAGGTGGAGCCCACCGTCCTTGACAAAAGGGACTCCGGCTGTTGATGTCCCCCGAGGAGGCTTATACACTGCTCCTCCTTCATTCTGCTAATACTTACTGAAAGTCTACCACGTGCAAAGCATATCCTATAGATGAAAGGTTAAAAAATAAAGGAATCAGGATGTGCAGTTCAAAATTACATTATAATTGTAGAAGACTCTCTACTGATATTTCTATGCCCTTCTTTTTTATGCATATTGATGTGCAGTTATATATCATTAGCCGTAATTAAACTACCATTTCAGACTTTTTGCATTTTCCTTGTATTAAGCTACTCTGAACTGAGCTAATTACCTAAAATATTCTTTGAAACTATGCCTCAACATATGCAACCTTAACTCTTTTGGAATTTTTTCCACCATTTAAAAGTACAAAACTTCCTTATCTACTCTTTACTATTCCTCCAAAGCCTTTTCTGACTTAAGAACTTTATGTGTGTCTCTTCCCTTATCTAGTTTGATTTCTTTCTGTGTAAATTAGAAGACCTAATAAGGACTTTCTAATGGCATCTGGTCAACCCCCCAGTCTCCTTCCTTAACAGAGGTTATCAATCTTTCCTGTTTTAAAGCATTTCCAAAGAAAACCTTTTGTTTTTCTCAATAGTTCTCCCATTCTGGTGTTGACGATCTAGTCATCAAAATAACCCTCCACCACCTACCTCCTCACCGTGATCTCGTTGACCATCTTAATGTAATTTGATGCTGATTACTCCTAAATTTTTCTTCAGTTCTCACAAATTAGTCATCAAAACAGATTTGTACTGTAAATAACTTGTGACTTTGATTTTTTTTCCTCCTGGTGGAATTAACAGACTTTGCTTTTTTTCTGTGGTGGAAATACTCTATATTTGCTTCCTGTTTAAATAAATAAGTCTCCAAATTCAGGTGTGCAAGAAATATCACTTAACTTCTATTGCAAACCTCCTCCCACCAGGCAGGAAGACACCCGACAGTAGCCATTGGGGAGCTGACCTCACCCCCTCCCCATACCTCTGCAGGATAAGAGAGTCCCAGCATCTTGGGTAGCATCAAAGTGTCAGGAGACCCTCTGGGGCCACATCACTGTCTGGGGCTGCAGATTGGGTCCGTGCAGCTGCTCTGTGATTTCCACGCCCTGCTTAGGACGGGGACTGCAAGCAAGGCTGGGGAGTGCAGGCAAGGCTGTCTGGGAGACCACAGACCCATCTTTCCTTTTTAGCTGGAAGGAAACCCCTTCTCTTTTTTCATTGTCTCCAGAGGCACTGTATCTGGCTCCCCTATTGCCACAGAACATCGAACATAATTGGGGGTTTGGCTTTTGAAAACCTGAATATCTCAAAAAAAAAAAAGTCCACCATCCATCTCTTTAGACTTCAAACATCTGTTGCCAGCACACTGCTAAGGCAAATGTCTGGAATCCTGTTGACATTGCCAATTGTAGCACTCTTAATCCTGTTCATGATGCCAATTGTAAAGCTAGGCGACCACACCAGTTGTTGGGCTCTTCTACCTACCTGTAATCCTACCAACTACGCCAATTGTGGCGCTACTGCTAAGGCTAATGTCTGGAATCCTGCCAACTATGCCAATGTAGAGCTACGGCTGATGTCTGGAATCCTGTCAACATCGCCAGTTGTAGTGCTCTTAATCCTGTTCATGACACCAATTGTAAAGCTACATGACCATGATTATGCCAGTTGTCAGATTCTTTTACCTTCCAATAATCCTGCACCGACTGGGCCAATTGTTGAGCTAGGGCTGGGTCTGGAGCTCCCAAACCCCTCAAGCCCATTCATAGACTGGGTCACAAACCCTTCATATGCCAGGCTGGGTCACCAGACCCCTTACGTGCAGGTCTATGAGCTAGGTAACTGGCCAAAAGGTCCTTGGAAGCCGCAGGTTGGAAAGCATGGCTGTGCTGGGCTGACACCCCAGGCAGATGCCCACCCACCTGCTTCACTAAAACTCTCTCTCTCCCTCTGAAGAAGAACACAAGAATAGCAACAAAACTAAAAAGATACATTGGTGCTCATGCGCACTAACTCCACACACACAGAAAATTTGCTTACGATGGATGTGCTAAACCACATCCAATGGGACCCCAGGCGAGGGCCCTGACCAAACTCTTCTATTTTCCCAACAGCATGTCAGGTCTGGGCTAGGAGGTCCCTGCCTAGGAGGAGCTTACGGTGCAGCCAGGATGACAGACCGGGAAGACAGACTAGCTAACCGCAGGCTTCGCTGAGAAGTCAGCCCCAGGAGGGTGGGTACTGAGTACCTGCAGGCGAGTCACCCAGATGCAGAGGACAAAGGAAGCCTTCCAGGAGGCAATGACACTAACTGTGACCCGAACAGGCAAGAAACAGGTCTTGGGCTCAGCAGGCAGTGGAAAAGATGGTTCCAGAAGGTTTTACTCCACGATTGCTCTTCCATATTTGTGGAAATAATTACGTTTGGGTTCAACCTGCCCTCAAGTGTCTCTGAGAACATTTGAGTTTTAGAGGAGGCCCTTCTTTTCTGTCCCATTGAAGGTTTTTTTTTTTTAGTATTTTCTAACATGAAACAATACATTATGTCCTATTTAATGCATTTGATGGTACCTCAGTTAAAGTTCGTTTCTTAGAGCCATTTTTCTAAAATTGAAGTTAATCTACTGAGAGTAAGAATATTTTTGTAGGACGTAGTTATTATGAGATACGATTAAATTCATTTTACTTGCCTTACTCTTCTATTACCTAAACCCGGGGGAAATTGGATCCAGATTACATTGATTGATAGATATTAGAATGATAGCGTTCATCTGGTTACTTAGCTGGCTCATTTTATGTGACTTCTAGTTTTTGGTGCTTTCATGATGGGGGATAAACTTGGTCTTCCTTATTGTCTTGAACTGCAAGGAAGAATTACAAAGGGTTGATTTGGGGATGACACAATGCATTGTCAATGAACCCAAAAAGTTCTGTAATGCAACTCAGGAGAGGTGTTGGAAGGAGTAGGAACAAATGCTGTCACAGCAAAGTAAAGCCAGAGTATTTTTAGCAAAACTGGAATCAAAGTGATCCTAACGCAGGGAATGTGAATCTCTCTAGTAGACCAGATGGAGGGAAAAGAACCTACAAGACACATGATTCTTGTCGGGGGAAAGACGGGATTTGCAGATGTCTAGGAGAAAAGTAAAGTCTGAGCAGACCACCCCCATGTTCCAGCTTCTTCCCCAGCCCCCATCCTCTGGGGCAAGCTCACCTTTCTCCCAGACCGGGGGAGCCAAAAGCTACTAGACTCAATCCCATTCCTTCTACTTTGGGGTCTCTGTAACTGGGCCTAAGGGAAAAACTATCGAATGATGTCTGAGAATTCAGAATGTGCAGGACACAAGGGAAGATACAAAGGTTAAATACAAGGAAGATACAAAAGAAGATACTGAGGTTAAAAAAAAAAAATTGGATACAGGAAATGTGTATCAGAGAAGGTAGAGCTCAGAGGAGAGGGCTGAAGGAAATGGGGGAAAGGGGAAGATTTTAGGGAACAAAACTGCCCCTGAGGAGGCCTGGGGGCACATGCCCGTGAGACCACCAGCCGTGCGGCTGTGGCAGGAGGGAGGGAGCCGCCAGACGCTGGTGCCCAGTCCTACCTCCACGTCCCTGTCTGAGTCCCCATCCCCACTATAGCTTTGATCAATCATCTGAAACTTTGAATAAAAAAGACTTCAAATTTCCTCAGAATCTAGCAAGTCCCCCTTCAGAGAAAGGCAGCTGAGGTGTGTCAGGAGGTGAAGGGAGCGTCCCCAGCAGAGGACACTGAGCTGAACACAGTGTCAGGCCTATTTCACCAGTTTCCTATGGCTGCTGTAACAAATGACCTCAAACTTCGTGGTTTAAAACAACACAAATTTGTTATCTTCAGTTCTGGAGGCCAGAAGTTCTAAAACCAGGAAGCCACAAGGCTGCCCTCTGGAGGCTCGAGGGGAGGCCTCCCTGCCTGTGGCGGCCTCTGGAGGACGCCAGGCCCTTCCCTCCTCGCTCAGGCCCTGCATCCCTCCACCGTCCGCCTCCAGCCTCACATCAACTCTGCTCACTTTGACTCTCCTGCTGCCCTTGAATAAGGACCTTGTGATTACTTTGGGCCCACCTAGATAACCTCCTCATCTCAGGATCCTTAAATGAATCACATCTACAAAACCCCAAAAGGGACTTTTGTAAGGGGACCACGTAAGGTAACACAGTCACAGGTTCCGGGGATTGGAACGTGGACATCTTGGGGGGCATGTTTGTGCCTACCACAGTCATCATCTCCTCAGCTCTTCCTCCCCAGAAGAGAGTTGGGGACAGAAAAAGAGGACTCAGTTGTTTGCTGAGTGTTTATTGAGCACCTACTATGTGCCAGGTATTGTCTCAGGCACCTGGAACAGAACAATGAATAAAACAGACAAAAATTCTTCACCTCAAGGAGCTTATATTCTGGTGTTGGAAGACAAAACACATGTAATACATAAACACAACCTGTAGTAATTGAGATGATAAATTTTCTTAGGAAAATAAACACTGATACAGGGGGTGTGTTTGGGAACTGTGATTTTGGGTAGGGTCCAGAAAAGACCAAAACAAAGTAAAGGAGACATACAAGAAATATCCATATTTATAAGAAATATAAGAAGATTTATATGGATATGTGGGGGAAAGCAGTCTAGGCAGAGAGAAGAGGCACTGAAGTATCCAGGCAGTGTGTACCTGGCCTGTCCGAGGAACAGCAGAGGCCAGTGTGGCTGGGGTATGGCCAGCCAGGGCTGGACTCAGGAGCTGACACAGAAGTGAAGGGAACAGAATATTAGGGAATTACAGGACTTTGGCTTTGGCTCGGAGTGAGTTAGAAGTGACTGGAGAATTTTAAGCAGAGGAGAGACATGATCTGACCTGATTTAACAGGGTCTCTCTGGTCATTGTGCTGAGAACTGACCACGAGGCAGGAGCAGGAGTCCAGGCAAGAGGTGATGGTGGTGTGGCCCACCTGGTAATGGTGGAGGTGGTACAAAGAGATCAGAGTCTGGATAGCCTGTGAAGGCAGAGCCAGGAGGATGGGCTGATGGACTAGAAGTGGGGTGTGAGAGAGAGGGGTCAAGGATGACCCTAAGTTCTGTAAGCAATGGGACAAGTGGAGTTGCCATTTATTGAGATGGAGACAGCTAGGGAGAGGAGCAGGTATGGGGGGACAGATCTGTCCAGTGTTGAGCAGGAGTTCAGTTTGGGTTGTCAATTCAGCATCCAAGAGGAGATGACAGGAGGCAACTGGACAGAGAGTCTCAAGGGACAGGTCCAGACTGGAATTAAAAATTTGGAAGTTGTTATGAACCGAATGTTTGCATCTGCCCAAAATTTATATGCCAAATCCCTAATCCTTGTGCTGGCATTTGGAGATGGGACCTTTGGAAGGTCATTAGACTTAGATGAAGTCATGAGGGTGGGGCCCTCATGATGGGATTAGTGCCCTTATAAGGAGAGGAAGAGGGAGAGCTCTTTTTCTCTCCAAGCACACACCCAGGAAAGGCCATGTGAGCACACAGTGAGAAGACGGCCATCTGCAAGTCAGGAGGAGAGCCCTCACCAGAAACTGAGTCTGCCAGCACCTTGATCACGGCCTTTCCAGCCTTCAGAACTGTGAGTAATAAATTTCTGTTATTTAAGCCACTCAGTCTCTAGTATTTTGTTATGGCAGCCCAAGCAGAGACAAAAGTTAACACCATATAGATGGCATTTAAAGGCAGGGACCAGATGATCTAACCATGAGAGTGAATGAACCTAGATATCCAAGGACTGAGCCTTGGGAGCTTCTATGGTTAGAGGTCAGGTAACTGAGGAGTGGGTTTAGCTGATTTTCATACTACTAAGTCACTACAGTAAGCAGTATCTGTGCCATGTGGAAGCAAGAAAGGGCATTGCTCCAGAGAGCCACTTTTGTGAACCCCATATTGCAATGTTTCATTTATTTCCAGTAGGATGCTAATTTAAATGTCTCAAATGTAAGGGCAACCTCCATGTTTTCCTTTGCTAGGGCTGCTGTAACAAAGTACTACGGTCTGGGTGGCTTAAACAACAAAAATTTATTCCTGCAATTCTAGAGGCTGGAAGTCTGAGATCAAGGTGTCAGCAGGGTTGGTTTCCTCTGAGGTCTCTCTCTTTGGTTTATAGGTGGCTTTCTTCTCCCTGTCTTCATATGGTTTTCCCTCTATCTGTGTCTGTGTCCAAATTTCCTCTTCTCATAAAGAACACCAGACAGATCGTATTAGGGCCCACCTTAATTACCTTGTTTTAATTTAATTACATCTTTAAAGATCCTGTCTCCCAATAGTCTCATTCTGAGGTACTGGGGGTTAGGACTTTAACATATGAATTTTGAGAGGACACAACTCAGCCCAAACACTGTGTCAAGAAGAAGTAGATGACTTTTGCTTTAGTCTTTCTGTACCATGTAACTTCCCATCAATCTGCTACTCAGTCTGAGGTATCCTAAACCCCTCAGTGTCCAGTCTTTACTGATAAAGAGACTCTGTCTTACAGAGTCACACACTATAATTGAATGGCCACCAACTTGGCCGTTGGTTCATGGGCATGTTGTTCAAAGGCCAGGGGCCTGGAATCTCAGCTACCCAGTGGACTGAGATGGCTTGACAAGTACCAGAAGACAGGATGAACTATAGATGTCAATTCCTGGCCTTTTCTCAACTCCACAGCAGCAAAATTCTGCCATACTACTTTTGTGGTTGTATCTGTTATAATTTACTCTGCCTTTACGTGAGATGGTCGGTTAGGTTATAAGACAAAGACACTGCAGAAGTACCAGTCTGGCAGTGAGGACACAGACAGGGTGGGTTCGTGTTGGTAACTAATTTGGTCAAGTTGCTTAGCCTCTCTATCTCATCCTTTGTCTTTTGTGTTCCTTGATTGATTTATTTTATTATTATTATTTTTTTCTCTAAAGCAGAATATTTGGAGCCCAGTTTGCAGAGGATAAAGGAATCAACCACTGAAACACAGAATAGGGGCCCATGAAATGGAGACCCTGCCTTGTGCTGAAAACCACACTGGGGCACACAGAAAAACAGTATACATCTTATAAGAGATGTCTTTAAGAAATATGACAAAGCAGCAAAGGAGAGTGACATAGGAACAAAATGGGAATTCCAAAGTAAGAGGTAGGAAAACACACACACACACACACGCGCGCGCGCACGCAAAATCTGGAATCTGACCTCAACCTAATAATCCTTGCTGGAAGAAAAGTAAAAAGAAAACTCAGTGCCTTAGTAGAAATGGTCAGATTAGGGGAGTCCCTAAAATAGGTATTCTCTAACATATTACAGTTTGAAATTTTGGTATTGAAAGAAAAGAATAATAGAAATATTTTAAGAAATATTTCAAAGAAGGGACTATCTCACATATGTCCATTAAAACCAGTGGTTCTGGAAGATTAGATCAGATCATAAATATTATTTTTTTCTTTTTAAAAATATTTCTTATATTGTACAATCTTTTTAGCATAATATATAAAGTCAAATGAAAAGATATGAAAAATATTTCAAGGTACTTGTAAAAAAGTATATTGCATAAAAGTACATTATTATCATTGCTATAAATCAACATTCCTAGAACTTTTAGAGTTTTAGTAGGACACAGAAGTTATGTTGTCCAACTTTCCCGTCAGTAGTAAGAATTTCTCTTATATTTATGTTGTTTTGGCCCTGTTACTTCCTGGCAAAGTGGCCTTGAACATTTAACTTAATTTCTCATGGCCTTTGTTTTTGCATTTGTAGAGATGAAAATTGCTTCCTCACATGGCTTTTGAGAAGAGTGAATAAAACCAAACAATAAAAGCATTTATGTAAATGAAATATCCCTCTCAAAAAAAAAAAAAAGAAAGAAAAAGCTCTAGGAGAATACCATCCTGTCAGGCAGTGGTGGCTGACCTGGCTCGTTGCCCCTGACTCCCTAACTGTCCCTTTCCCTTGGCCGCTCTGCAGAGGCAGTCCTAGACAATCTTGCCCGGGCAGCATTTGATGGGGCTTGAGAAGGGCACCTAATCCAAAATGACCCATGAGTCCCTTCCCTGAGAATTTGGAATGGGGATGAGAGATACTGTTCAGTCTCTCTCTTTATCTCAATCACTGTATCACATAAACTTAGATATTGTAGTTGGCAGCTGTTTTCTACCATATGAACTGGGAGACAGAAACATGTAGTTTGCAATGCAGAAGACGATACATATTCAGGGAGAGGCAGAGGCAAGAGTGGGAAACATGCTTTGGTTTCTTGGGGCTGCTGTAACACTGTGCCTTAGACAGGATGGCTTAAAACAAGAGAAATGTATTCTCCCTCCGTTTGGGAGGCTAGAAGTTGGAAGGCAAGGTGTCAGCAGGGCCACGCTCCCTCTGGAGGCTCTAGGGGAAAATCTGTTCCATGCCTTTCTCTTAGTCTGGGGTTTGCTGGAAATCCTTAGTGTTCCTAGGTCCGGAGATGCTTCACCTCAGTCTCTACCT
The DNA here is from genome assembly GCF_000696425.1 of Galeopterus variegatus. NCBI lineage: Eukaryota > Metazoa > Chordata > Mammalia > Dermoptera > Cynocephalidae > Galeopterus > Galeopterus variegatus. The sequence goes on along the minus strand of NW_007726185.1, from coordinate 375,834 downwards.
CCATCTTCCCATGGCATTCTTCGTCCCTCTGGCCTGTGTGTGTCCCTTTTCCTCTTCTCTAAGATCACCAGTCATGTTGAATTAGGTCCCACTCTGACTATGACCTCATCCTAACTCGATCACATCTGCAAAGACTCTTTCCAAATATGGTCACATTCATATATACCAAGGGTCAGGATGTCAACATGTCTTTTGGAGAGACACAACCAGAAATAAAAGGATTTCATGGATTCTCTCCTGCACACCAGGCCCCAGCTCCATCGCTACGGCCTGGCTGTATCCTTGCCTTGGGATTCTGGCAGCACCCCAGGAACAAAGTCCATCATTACGTAAGCCAGTCAGAGCTGGTTTTGCTACTTATTGTCAAGAGAGTCCTAGTGAATATGCTAGACATAGTCCAAACTTGTCATTGTTTTCTTCTTATCACATCTAAGACACACTGCAGCTTTTAAAATTTTTCACCTAATGCCAAAACGGCAGGGAGAGGACAAGTATAAAAACAGTGCAATTAACAAAATGCAGGTTTCTGGCCTGATGGTTGTCTGCTTGGACTAGGTTTTGTGGTGCCTGTTCTGCTACATTTGATGTCTTAAGATAGCATTTCCCAAACTATATTATACAAAATGGTTCCTCATAAAAAAAAAAATTTTGTGGGGCCGGCCCGTGGCTCACTCGGGAGAGTGCGGTGCTGATGACACCAAGGCCACGGGTTCGGATCCCATATAGGGATGGCTGGTTGCTCAGTGGTGAGCATGGTGCTGACAACACCAAGGGTTAAGATCCCCTTACCGGTCATCTTTAAAAAAAAAAAATTGTTTAAAAAAATAAATAAATAAATAAAAATTTTGTGCCAGAGATAATTGCATTTTAATTTTTATTTTTTAAGTGTATTATGAACAAGAAAACTGAGGCCTGGGGAGATTCTCAATTTGCCCAAGGGCCCACCCTCAAAAACAGCAAGGCTGAGACTGCAAACAAGTTCTCTTCATACCAATTAACCATACGCCATGAATACATTTTGACGATCATATTCAATGTTAAGACAAAATAGTGATGTATTATTTTAGAATATCTATTGATGAAATTGTCTGTTTCTCAACTGTACACAGAGAGCCTCCTATGTAGCAGGCAATGAACTAAATGTTCCAGACATAAAGATCACCACCAGCACCTTGATATCCCTGCCTTAAAAAATACATCAATTAAAATCATCATTATCTTTAGAAAAGCGGAAAACAGACTGTAATTCTGTCAAGGTGCCACACGGCAAGCTCTGCGTAAGAAACCAGAGGCATCCTTATTCCCTAATTCCATGTTTCTGAGGGCTTCTAACCAGACCATATGTCCTCTGTTCATGCAAATTTCATTGTTGTTTCTTCGTCTGTTCTGATCTGTGTTTTTTTAAATAAACATTTCAGTTTTTTAAAAAAAGCATATTATGCAACAAATAGCATGAAAAAAGAAATGACGGGATCTGTTCTAGATTTAAAAAGACTTACAGGGCCGGCCCGGTGGCGCACTGCGCTAGTGCGCCGCTTGGGAAGCGCGGAGGCGCTCCCGCCGAGGGTTCGGATCCCACATACAGACCGGTTCCCGCTCACTGGCTGAGTGAGGTGCGGGGGCAACACCGAGGGTTGCGATCCCATTGCCGGTCCCGGTCTGGTACGGGGGCGACACTGAGGGTTGTGATCCGTTGCCGGACACGGAAAAAGACAAAAAAAAATAAAAATAAAATAAAAATAAATAAAAATAAAAAGACTTACAGGACAGAACAAAAGAACATGTGTGGACTTTGGTTAGAATCTGATTCAAACAAAACAAATGCAGAAAGACATTTTTGAGGCAACCAGGGGATTTTGATTATGATCCGGGTATTGTGCTTCCAAGATTTATTGTTAATTTTGTTAGGAGGATTAATGGTCTTCTAGTTATGTAAGAAAATGTCCAAAATTTTTAGAGATACATTATGAAGTAAGGGGAAGTAAAATGACAAGAAATCGGAAATGTGCTGTAAAATATTACATCCAACGGGAAAAGAGAGGAAGCAAATATGATAAAATCTTGATGATAACTCAGTCTGGGTTTTCTCTTATGGGAATTTATCCCACTATCCTTTCTATTTTTGTTTAAAAACATTGATAAGATGTATCATATCAATGATACATCTTCCAGGGTTTGATCCCTGTACTGGCCAGCTGCCCAAAATAAATAAATAAATAGATATATGAGATGGTAAAAAATGCATGTTAGTACAATATCTGTAGTAATTATCCCACAATAACCTGTCCTTATCATGGGATAATAACATAATTCAAACATGCACTTTGCATTAGACAATCTCTCAGGTGAGTTCCTGGTGCTCTTGGGCATGACACAGCATTTTTTTATTGGATAGTCTTTAAAGCAAATCCCAGACATCGTGTTATTTCACCAGTGCATCCTTCAAAATGACTTTCTCCAATCAGGAACAAAAGATTCCTTTCTTATGGAGCTTTCATTCTGATCCTGCAGTGGTGCGGGGGTGGTGTGGGAGGGTGGGGGGCAGCTGGGAAGACCATAAGTCAATAAAACTAATATATATAAATATTTCAGTTGGTAATAAGTGCTAATAGGAAAAATAAACTAGTGTGAGGGAACAGGAAATACTGTGGTGGGTACTATTTTACATGGAGTGGTGTAATGGTAAATTTTACGTGTTAAGTTGACTGGGCCACAGAGTGCCCAGATATTTGGTCAAAGATTATTCTGGGTGTTTCTGAATGAGATAAACATTTAAGTTGGTAGACTGGATAAAGAGGATTGCCCTTCCTAATGTGGGTGGTCTTCTTCCAATCAGTTGAAGGCCTGAGTAGAACAAAAAGGCTTACCTTCCTCCAAGTAAGAGAGAATTCTCCTGCCTGATAGCCTTCAAACTGGGACATTGACTCCAGCTGAAACACTGGCTCTTCCTGCGTCTGCCTGGTGTAGTGTGAAGTGAAACTGTGCCATCGACTCTCCCAGGTCTCCAGTTTGCTCACCCTACAGGTACTGGGACTTGGCAGCCTCCATAATTGTGTGAGCCAATTCCTTACAATAAATCTCTTTCTCTACATACCCATACTACCGGTTCTGTTTCTCTGGAGGACCCTGACTAATACAGGTAGTCAAGGGGCACTTTCCTGGCACAATGATATTACAGCAGAGACCTGAAGCAGGTATGGAAACAAGCCATATCGTTGTGTGGGGGAAATGTTCCAGAGAGAGAGAATAGGATGTTTGTATAAGTTTGGAGAGAGTAGTGAAATGGTGAGTGTACTGGATTGAATTATGTCCTCCCAAAACTCATTGAAGCTTGAATTGTGTCCCCAAGTTTTATGTATTAGAAACTTGGTCCCCACTGTGACTGTTAAGAGGGTGGGAAGTCCTATTATAATAACTGAAAGGTGGAGCCTTGAAGAGGTGATTAGATTGTAGGACCGTGCCATAAATGAATGGATTAAAACTGGTGGTCAGGGGCGTGGTTCTGAGGGCTTTAAAGGAAGAGAGAAGAGAGTCTGTCTTTCTCTCTCTGCTCTCTCTGCTTCCACCATCTTGCAATCTGAGACCCTTGGGTCGCTGTCACCACCACCACCAAGAACCTCACCAGCGGTGTTCCCTGGACTTTGGACTTCCTAGCCTCTGAAACTTCTCTGTCCAAGATATATAAACCAGGCACAGCAGCTGTATCAGAAGCATGGGAATCAAATGACAGTAAGTGCAGAGCATCCTGAGGCCCACACCAGATGCAGCTGTCCCAGAATTGTAAGCCAAATAAACCTCTGTTCTTCATAAATTACCCAGTCGCAGGTATTCTGTTACAGCAACACAAAACAGACTAATACAGAGAGAGATAGGCATGAGGTCAGAGAGGTGCCCGTTCCAGATGATGTAGGGCTATGTCAGGGATTCCCAAGACCACCCCCCAGGTTTGGTTGATTCACTAGGAGGACTCACAGGACTCAGCATGTAGTCAACTCACACCTACGATTCTTTTTTTTTTTTTTTTTACAGTGGAAAGATCCAAAGCAAATTAGCCGAGGCAAAGGGCACATTGGGCAAAGTCTGGGGAAGCCAAGTGCCAGCTTCCAGAGTCCTCTCCCAGTGGAGTCACACAGGACATGCTTAATTCCCCAGCAACAAGTTGTGACAACATGTGCGAACTGTTTTCTACCAGGAAACCCATTACAGACTGTCTCAGTCTGTTTTGAGTTGCTATAACAGAAAACCAGAGACTGAGTAATTTCTAAAGAAATTTATTTCTCACAGTTCTGGAGAACAGGAAGTCCAAGATCAACCTGCTGGCATCTGGAGAGGGTCTTCTTGCTGCATCATCCCCTGGCAGGGGGTGGACGGGCAAGAGAGTGAAGACACATGAGAGAGACCGAACTTGCAGCCTTAAGTTCTTTTATAATTGGCATTAACCCATTCATGAGGGTGGAGACCTCACGACCTAAACACTTCCCATGAGGCCACACCTTTCAAAACTGTTGCATTGGGGATGAAGTTTCTGACGCATACATTTTGGGGACACATTCAAACCATAGCAGGGGGTAATCTTTTTTTTACTTAAAGTCAACTGAGGATGTTTACCACATTTACAAAATGCCTTCACAGTAATACCTAGATTCATGGCTAATTCAGTAACTGGATACTGTAGCCTAACTTAGTTGACACACAAACCTAACCATCACAGGCACAGAGGCACATGAGGCACTTATGCCACCCTAGGTCCAGAGGGGCTGATCTCCACGTGTACCCAGCAGGGCACAAGTGAGCTGTGGTCAGGCGTGACCCAGGGCATGACTGTATGAGGTCAGGCGGGCCCAGGGCTAAGCCCATGAGTGTTGTCCAGGCCTGGCCTTTGACATGAGGCCTTCTTTTAGACACTGAAGGTCAAGAGAGCCAGGGTCCTACTCACTCTGTGTTTCTCCTAAGGTTGCTCCTCACCACCTGGGTTCTGCAAAAGGCAATGACCTCCCAAAGAAGAACCTTAGGTTGAGCTGAATCCCAGCCCCCGACATAGAAGAACAGGACTTCACCCCTGCAGGCCTATGGGGCCTCTCTCCTGTTGATGCACTCACATCTCAACCTTAGCCAATTTTATTCAGAGGCAACTTACCCACCTGGGATAACCAGAAGTTTGTTCCTTCACAACCCAACATGCTTCTTGGCACATAGTAGCTTCAACTAAATGTCTATTTTTTCACCCTAATTCCATACAAGATCATACTTAGACCATCCTGGGTACATGTCTCTATGTTCTGGTCTCTTTAATTTGTCAATATTTTTCCTAAAATGTGTGGCACCCAAAATCGGATGTAACGTACTCTGTCATTATGTGAAAGGTAAAGGGACTATTATTTTCTGTGATCAATTACTAGATGCCAATTAATTCAATTATAAAGATGCAGCTTTTTTTGCCTCTGCATTTGTTCATTCAGCAAATTTTCCTGATAGGATTTGGAGAACTGCCGTATTGCTAAACACATGGAGATGCTGGAGGGTGGTGAGCCCAGCGAGGGTATGAAATCTTACGCCCCTTTCCCCACGCCTGGCCCTATGCATCTCCCCATCTGGCTGTTTGTCTGCATCCTCTGTAATATCCCTTATAAGAAATGGGAAAATATAAGTAGAATGTTCCCCTTTGTTCTGTGAGCCACTCTAGCAAATTAAGAGGAGGTCAGAGGAATCCCCAGTTTATAGCTGGTCGGTCAGAAAAACAGGTTAAAATGTGGGGTTTGTGAATAGCGTCTGAAGTTGGGGAGTCTCGAGGAACTGAGCTCTCAGCCTGTAGGATGTGATGCTACCTCCAGGCAAAAATTAAACTGAACTGTAGGACACCCAGCTGGTGTCAGAGAACTGGTGATTGCGGAGAAAACCAACACTCGTTTTGGTGACCAGAGGTGAAGTGTTCTGTGTTGTGATGACCGTGTTAGAGAAGAAAACAGTGCTTTTCTCCATCTCAAACAACCTATGTAGAGTCAACTTCAAAAAGCCACATGGGATGAATTTTGTATGACTTTTATTTGTTGATCCATATGGTTTTCTAGTAGTCATCGCGTTATTTTTAAAATGCTTGTAATTTTTGCCGAATGTATTAGTCTATAGGTTCTGGAATTTCACCCTTTTCAAGACACTGGGACACCATTTGCTATGACTAAAATTCTGTCCGTGTTTTCTTCATAAGATCTCAAATGTTACTGATAAATGTGTGAGGATTTGGGGGTGTAGCATGGCAGCGACACTCATTCATAGCAAAGGTGTGATTACTGGTGAGTCATGACATCGTATTCCCAACCTGTTACACGTAGTGGATTCTGGGCACTTATTAGTGTCAAAACCATGAATGGTGCCCATAGTTTAGAGAATTTGAAAGGAAAAAAATTAAAACTGAGAAATATAAAAATAGAAGCAAAACTATCTTTTAAAAAATTTCCCTCTCGGGCCGGCCCGGTGGCGCACTGGATAGTGCGCCGCTTGGGAAGCGCGGCGGCGCTCCCGTCCGAGGGTTCGGATCCCCACATACAGACCGGCTCCCGCTCACTGGCTGAGCGAGGCGCGGGAGCAACACCGAGGTTTGCAATCCCGTTGCCGGTCCCTGGTCCGGTACGGGGGCAACACTGAGGGTTGCGTATCCGTTGCCGGACACGGAAAAAAAGACAAAAAAAAAAAAAATTTCCCTCTGTATTTTTCAGCCTCTACTCCCACTTCAATATCCCACTCGCACGGTGGAATATTTTAACATTTTCCATGAATGTTTCTTAAATTAGAATATGGAAGTGTTAAATGAATGCGTGTTTTTATTAAAGCAGTGAATGATGCTTTTAAAATAAAATTAATCTCTAAAAGGACATGAGAGTTCATTTTTCTTTTTAATTTAAAGGCTAGAAAATAGCGATTTAGATGAAAAAGAAATTATTATGCCGTGGCTATTCCATGCTTTTATGTGGTTTGTAGTGCATTTGGGGGCCGTTTTTCCCCCTCAGCACAACAGAAATGTTGAAAAGTATCTGCAAGAAAGAGTTTTTTCATTCTTTCCATTTTAAACAATTTCTCAAATTTTGGTTGCTCTTAAAAATTAACAGCCTTTCAGGATTTAACTCTTTCCTCAGGGAAAAAAAATTAGCAACCATTTTTTTCCGATCTGGAGCATGTGTTTCTCATGTTGCAACATGAGGGAACAGCAGACTTTGTGAGTGGCCTCCAGGTCTTTTGAAGGAAGCCAGAGGAATCACACGAGCTGGTTCAGTGACAATACTGTAATTTAGTAGGAGCCCTGCAACTGGGCTAAAGGAGAGAGTGTGTCGCCAAAGACTGACAGGCCAACAGCATAGGCATAAGGATCACAAGGAGGAATAAAAATCAGCCCCTAAAATATAAATGCTGACCTAATTTCAAGGCGGGCTGATAGTAAAAATGTTGTCTCACACCCAGGGAAAACAGAATCTATGTTCCGGTGAGACACAATGAAAACAGTAAATGTTTTTAAGGCCTAGAGAGTAAAATATTAAATATTGAAGGAACAGATGATGTTTAGATATAATTGATTTTGCTTCATGAAATGTATAAAAGCAATTAGCTTTTATTTATTTATTTTTTAATTATTATTTTTTTCCTTTTTGTCTTTTTTCGTGACCGGCAACGGATCGCAACCCTCAGTGTCCCGCCCATACCGGACCAGGACTGGCAATGGGATCGCAACCCTCAGCATTGCGCCCGCACCCTGCTCAGCCAGTGAGCGGCCGGTCTGTATGTGGGATCCGAACCCTCGTCGGGAGCGCCGCCGCACTCCCAAGTGGCGCACTGTAGCAGTGCGCCACCGGGCCGGCCCCCAGCAATTAGCTTTTAAAGGTTAGTGTGATTTTCGTCAATACAGGTTTTTGTTCTAAGTGACTTAGGAGAATTGAAAAATGAATGTCAGGCCCATTGTGACATGAGACAGGTTACTCAGCAAAGGAGCGAAAACAACCAGGGCTGAGATGACTCTGAACAGGGAAGCGGCAGCACCACCCACAGACACTGTTGCCTCTTGGGGGAAGGTCGCTTCTGTTGTGACTTCGGCCTGACACCTCTAGCACAGTTGCTTGGCACATCAGCAGCCTCCATAGGTGTTTGCATGGTTGTGTGAGCTGCTGATACCCCGTGTCATGTTGCAGAACTGTCAGAGAGCAGATCAATGGCCTCGGCTGCGTTGATCCCAATACAAGACAACGAGCAGATGTTTCTGAGCACTGAACTTTTAAATCTAATTATAGAATTGGTAGAGAACCTCACCCACCCGCCTGCCCACCATGAAGGTGCATAGCAGAGTATTTGTTTGCACATTCATTCATTCATTTTACTTTTAATTATAAAAAATTTCAGCTATACATAAAATTTGAGAGAATAATATAATGATCACCCACCATTCAATTTCAGCATTTACCAACTCTTGGCCAGTCTTGTTTATCTATAATTCCGTGCACCACCTTCCCCAGATATACACAATGTGCATTATTTTGAAGCAAATTCTAAATATTATATAATTTCATTTATAAATATTTTGGGTGTGTGTGTGTGTACATATATATGAATGCATTTTTGGATATGATGACAATATCATTATTTTAACTAAAAATATTCATATTCAAATTTCCCCAGTTGTCTCATAAATGTTTTGTACAATTTGTTTGTATGAGGCAGGGTACAAACAGGGTCTGAATGTTGCATTTCACTGACATGTCTCTTATGTCTTTCTTAATGTATAGGTTCTTCTTCCCATTTTTTTTTTCCTTGCAATTTTTCGTTGTTGAGAAAATCGGGTCATTTTCCTTGAGTAGTTTCCTACATTTTTGATTTTGCTGATTATGTCCTCGTGGTACTAACATGTTCTTCTACCCCCAGTATTTCCTGTAACTGGCAGTTAGATTTAAAGACTTGATCCAATTCAGTTCAGTTAGGGGTTGGGGAGCAGGAATTCTTTATAAGTAGATATTGTAAACTTCCAACAGGAGGTAGATAATATCTGGTTGTCTCTTTTGTTGTTGTTGTTGTTTGTGCCCATTGATGATGCTGTGGATTAAATGTGTCCCCCAAAAGTTCATGTATCAGAAACTTGACCCCCCAGTGTAACAGTATTAAGAGGGTGGGAAATCCAATTACGGTATTTGAAAGGTGGAGCCTTTCAGAGGAGATTAGATTGTGAGGACTGTGCTCTTGTGAATGGATTAATCCACTCATGGAATAGTGGACATGGTTCTGATGGCTTTGTAAAGAGACCAAGTGAGAAGTTTAACTTTCTTGCTCAGTCCATTCTCACCATTTGATGCCCTGAGTTGTTGGTGGTAGAGAGCCACCACCAAGAACAAAGCCCTCACCAGATGTTTTCCCTGGACTTTGGACTTCCCAGCCTCTGAAACTGTAAGAAATAAATTCTATTTTTCCATAAATACTAAGTTTTAAGCAACAGAAATGGACTAATATAGATGATCCTTTCCTGAATTCTTTATTTCATTTGCAAACATTTAAATGTTAACTGGATATTTTTAGAGATGGTAATTAAATCAGGGTCATGGGTTTAAAAAATGAGTTTTTATCTTTTAGAGATACATACTAAAATATTTACAACTATTCTAATTCTATTTTTCCCTCTTCATTTTCTTGAAGCTAAAAGAGAAACTTCTAGATGAGTAAAGTTCATGATTCATTTTTTCTCCTTATTTACCAGTTTTCAAAATAATAATTTGATTCCGTAGGAGTCCCAAGGACTGGTGAGTTTTGTTTTGTTTTTTAATATTGTTGCAAAATGGACTCATGAATTTTAACATAGTTGATGTGTGATATAGTCTCTCTTGTCCACAGACTTTAGGGCACCACAAACAGATCCACACAGCTATAAATATAACTTTCTTATTATAATTAATTTTTAAAGAAACAACCATAAAAAATAACAGGATGGCAGGAGAAGAGATAGGAAGAAAGATTTTGTAAATGCTGCATAATGAAAAAGAGCAGTAGGGAAAAACAAGCAAGGAATTTCAAAACAGGAAAATCTAATGTAAGATTTCCTGAGGCTCATCAGTGGTGCAGCTGGATGCTTGACTAGGAGAACCAGAAACTGAACCTTGACCCCAGTGAACACAGGCTCCAACTGTTTGGATGCAGAACTTAGTCTTCTCAAAGAAATCGCCTTTCGGGCTGGCCCGGTGGCGCACTGCTACAGTGCGCCGCTTGGGAGCGCGGTGGCGCTCCCGCCAAGGGTTCGGATCCCACATACAGACCGGTTCCCGCTCACTGGCTGAGCGAGGTGTGGGAGCAACACTGAGGGTTGCGATCCCGTTGCCGGTCCCGGTCCGGTACGGGCACGACACTGAGGGTTGCAATCCGTTGCCGGACACGAAATAAAAAGACAAAAAGGAAAAAAAAAAGAAATCGCCTTTCTTTTTTCCCCCCTTCATGCAAGTGGTTACGTGGGATAAGAGAACGAAGCCCTTGCATTTCTCTATTCAAATCCAGGGTGCAGGTGCCTGAGTGTGAAGTGAGTCATGCCGTAGCCACATGCTACCCAACGTCTAGCAAGCATGAGTAGCGAGAAGCCAACGATGAACCTTCTTTGGTGACTCCCCAACACCTGGCAGTTCAACACCTAAGACATTCATCATCACTCTCTATTTTACAGCTGGGTGTGCAGAAATGATCGAATTCATGACCACCCAGACAACAGCAAGAGGGAAACTGACTCCAGCAATCGAAATCACTGGTGTTGCCACCACATACATGGCTCTCACAGCTCGGGGACTCAGAGACCTTAAGAAATCTCCCTCAGGCCTCTGCAGGAAGATGAGCAGACCCTCATTCAAGGAATAATTCGTTAGTTCTGAAACCTCCTAGCAAAGGGAATGCATTAATAATTCATACGCAGCCATGCCCCCACTTCCTGGGAGATGGCAGCTTCCTGTGTCCTTAGCCCCTTGTCCTGGGCAAGGCCACAGTCTAGCAGCTATCCAGAGAAAGTTGGGTGGCAGCTCTAGCCTGGCCGTGGGACAGCCGCAGAAATCTTAGATGGCCCAAAGGAACTGGCTGGCTTGACCCCAGTATTAATTAAGTTTTTTATTTCCTGTGTCTTATGATGTTTTGACATGTTTGGGGGGCCTTACTGATCTGGGGAGAGACTGTCCCTCCCAGGGCTGGCTAATTCCTGGAGGTAATGGACAACTTGCCTGTGTAAGAGGGAAAACTCCCTTCTACCCTCCTAGGTTCTGTGGCTGGGTCTAATAATTAAACTGATATAAGACAGATTAACAAGGGAAAAGCATACACATATATTTAAGATTTTTATGTGTACATGGAAAACGAAGGAAAATGAAGAATCAAAGAAGTCATTAGGCCCAAAAGCCAATATGTCTTTTTACACGAACAGTGGTAAGTGTGGGGATGTGACAAGACAAAGGGGCCAAGCGCAGTGACTAGGAAATGTACAGGGGAAACTAACGGAAAATAAATTCATTTGTACAGGTTCGTTCCAGCGCCAACTCCCAGTCTCTGGGAGTTCTCTTCCTGGTACAGGGAGGGCACCTTTCTCGTGGGGAATTGCTTGTAGGTAGAAAGGGGGAGGTCAGAGGGCCCTTCCCGCATTCCTGTTTCTCAAGTGCCTTCAGATCAAAAGAATCAATATGCCAAAGTGGCATGTCTTGGGGTGGCATGTTCCGAACATTCACCTAGAATTTTCCTTTCATATGCGCACCAACCAATCCAGGGTGGGGCCCCTCCCACCTTTTATCTGACTCACCCAGACAGTATTTCCCTGCCCTAGATCACCCCAGGGCTGGGCACGGGCAACTGCAGACCACCCCGATAGCCCAAAGCCCACCTACATTATTCAAACCAGCCAGTTTCAAGTTGTTGACTCTGCCCTGCCTTTCTGCAGAGACCCCAGTGAGGGCTCTGGCCCAGGCACTCCCCTCGCTCCTGTCTTCGGCCTCCTGCCCACCCCAGTGCTTCTCCTGTGGTCCTGTGTGGTGTGGTGTGTCCCCTTCTCAGCAAAGGTAAGGAACAAATTCTTTTCTCAATGACATTGGCCTCTTCATGCCATCTACTCTGTTGTGCCCTATCAATTAAATCCTCGGTTTAGTTTTAGAACAACCCCACAAAAAGAAGAGCCAAAGGGAAAAGTATGAGAAAAGTAGGTAGAAAACCAAAATGAAGAAGCATGAAATACCAAAAAGACCAAAATCTGCGCTGTAAAGAAGGGTGCAGTGGGCTACTGGGGTGTCCTTCCCTCCCCTAACACAGGTAGGGGATGAAAGCAGGTGAGCTGAAGGAAATACAGGCTTGAAAAGGCCACAGGAGTAAATTATAGCATCACCTATATTTTTATAGAGATCTTTACTGGTTTTTTAATTAATTAATTAATTAGTAAATTTATTTTATTTTTATTGAATCAATTGATTATACATATTTTGGGGTTCAGTGCTGACATATGTTGATCAAATCAACATTACTAGCATATGTATTGTTACAAATCATACTTATTCTTTATACCCCTTGTCCAATCTCTCCCCATCCCCCTCTCCCTCCCTCCTCCCCCCTCTAATTACTCTAGATTTCTTTTCTCCTTCTGAAAGAATAATGGTTACTCTGTTGATTTGTTGCCTAGATGATCTGTCCAATGCTGAGAGATGTGTTCAGGTCCCCCAATATTATCGTAGAGCAGATGCTCCCTCTGTCACTCTGGAATGGGCTTTGTGGAGAGAGACATACTCTTCTTTTCTTTATCTCTGCTGGTGACTCTCCTTGTGTCAGTGCACTCCAGTGGCTGGCAGACCCTCTGCATGGTGGCTGTGGTGTCTAGCCATTTTCACAGCAGCCGTGGTTATTGTGCTGGCTGTGGTGGGCCACCCACATGGAGGTGATGTTTTTGGCATGCTCCTTGGTGCTGGCAGTGTGCCTGGTTGTGGGAGGGGTGGTCCTTGGCTCCAAGCCTCAGGTCCCAGGGTGGGCCTGAGGCACTGGCAGTGTGCCTGGGCCGGAACTAATTTTTTGTCTTTTGCTTACTTCCAAAATGGGGAAACTTCCTGTGAGGACCAGCACTTGAGCCCTGTGGTTGAGCTAAATTGCTGCTTTGCTGCTGCTTCCCTAGGGAAGTCTTTTTGTGAAGATCAGGTTTAAATGATTGACTTTACAGGTACTTCCAGCTTGCTAGAGACCCGGTGCACCTGAGTTGTGTTGAAACTCTTATCTGGGCCAGGGTCTTTTCAGCAAACTGCACCCCATGCAATTTCTATATTCCTGATGTCTCCTTGAGTGGTCCTATGCTGATTGAGGGGCAGATCAGCTGTCCTTGCTGTGCCCCAGTGTTCCCCGGTGGGCCCGTCTCCCTCACCACCCATGCTGCAAACACTTTTCATGGGACCAGCCATTCACCAGTCCCTTATGATGAATCACTGACCTCTGAGTGGCTCCTTTTTTTCAGTTGTTGTGGTTCCTCACTTCTATGTGGGTCCAAGGGAACCCAATTAGTGGCCTTGCTGGCCTGGGGGCCACCAAAGCCCTCTTCTCCCCTGCTGCCTCCAAGCAACCTCATCCAAAGAGCACAGCTGTGGCTTCTGCCAGATCCTGCTCCATGTGCTCAGCAGCTCCAGCCTTAAAGTGGTGGTGGCTCGAAATGGTTGGAGTGTGTTTTTCTCTCTCATAGTGGCTTCTCCCACCTTCATGTACTCTGTAGGTCTCTCCTCCTCTTCCCCTGAGCTTGGCTGTTGTGGCTTTTTTATAGCTGTAAATTGGTTGATTTATAGGAGAGAGTGATGCTGGGGCAGTCTGTTCCGCCTTCTTGACTGGAAGCTGAGATCTTTACTGTTTTCAAAGTGAATTATCTCATTTGAGCCTTAACACATCTCCTTAAGGTATGTACAAAGTAGTCAATTTTTTATATCTTTGTTCAACAAAATATTTATTGTATGCAGGGACCAGATTTCAGACAACCCAGATATCAGATGGCCATGCTCTGGGATTTAGATGTTGTCCCTTCTAGTTCCTGGTTGTAGAGGCCTGGGCTGTGCAAATAACCAAATAATGGTGGCAATGGTTATTGTTAGTTATGGAATAAATTGATTAATAATAATGTGCACATATCCATGTTCACAGCAGCATTACTCACAATAGCCAAGTAGTGGAAGCACCCCAAATGTCCATCAATGGATGAATGAATAAACAAAGTGTGGTGTATGCATACAAGTAATACTATTCAGCCTTAAAAAGAAAGGCAGTCCTATCACATGGTACAATATGGATAAAACTTGAGGACGTTACATTGAGTGAAATAAGCCAGTCACAAAAAGACAAATGCTGTATGATTCCACTTATTGTGATGTATCTAAATTAGTCAAATTCATAAAAACAGAAAGCAGAATGGTGGTTACCAGCGAGTGAGAAATGGGAAGATATTAACCAATGGGTATAGAGTTTCATTTTGCAAGATGAAAAAGTTCTAGAGATTTGTTATACAACAATGTGACTTAACAATAAACTTAACACTACTGAACTGTACACTTAATAGTTAAGATAGTTTAAAATTATGTGCTTTTTACCATGATTTTAAAAAATAATAACGCATACTATTAATACTCAACACCTGAAGCAGAAAGCTGTTCCTAGTTCAAGTGATTGTAGTGGATGGAGACATAAGTGTTTAAACTGCTCTATGGTACCTGTTATCATTTGTTATCAACCTTCCAGCTGGACCACGGGGCAGTAACAACACTTACTGAGTGATCACCACATGCTGGGTACTGTGCTGAGTGCTGCACTATGCTAGCCTCTAGCCATGTGTACCATGCAGTAGCCCTACACAGTGAAGGTCATTGTTGCCTTCAGTTTACAGAGACACAGGGAAGATAAGGAGCTTGCCTAAACCACAAAGCTAGGGAGGAACAGATTTGACCACAGCTGTGTCTGGCTGGAGACTCCCTAGGCTCCCAACCACGATACATACTGCCTCTTGCAAGATTAATACAATGACTCTTGCCTTACAATACTAGCTAATAATAGTAGCACATTGGCACAATGTATAAATAAATTAACCTACAATGGAGTGCATATCCCCCCAAATTTTACTGATAAGGTGACCATCAGAAGAATTTGGAGACCAAATTTTATATCTGGGGCATACTTAAACTAAAACATTATTTAACTGGATATCCTGTATTTTTATCTGCTAAATCTAGCAGTTTTACTTGCCAGTACTAGACTATAAGGTCCTTGAAAGCCAGAACCCTTCCTTATTTGTCTTTGAATCCAACCATCTAGTACAATACCTGGCACATAGTAGGCTCTCAATAAAATTTTACTGATTAAGATTGGCAAAATCTTGATGACTATTGAACCTGAGGGGCTGGACCAGCTACATAATCTGCGAGGCCCACTGCAAAATGAAAACACAGGCCCTTGTTGAGAAATTAAGAATTTCATGATGGCGACTGCTGAGCATTGAATACAGCATGAGGCCCTGGCACGTGCTGTGCTCTGTGCACACGGTTGGTACGTCTGTGAGCTGGCCCTGCTGGGGGGGGGTGAATACACAGGGATCTATTCGACTATTCTCTCTACTGTGGTATATCTTTCAAATTTTCAATAATAAAATATTTTTAATGTTAGTTGATTGGATTTCCTTGTGTAGGCAATGGTATCTAACGATGGTTCTCAAAGTTTAATTAACATTATCAGCATTGCCTGAAAATGCTAATGTCTGAGCCCTGCCTCAAACCTACTGAATGAGAGACTCTCAGGGGGTGCAGGGGAGGGGGGACAGAAGCCTGGTTTATCAAGTCCTCCATGGGATTCTGCAAGCTGCAGTTCGAGAACCTGGTATACATGCTGCCTAAGGCCGCACATCTAGTGTAAAGCTGCACGACTACGTCAATTGTCAGGTTACAGCCATTGCTATGCTAATTGTATGGTTAAGGCTATTCATAACTAAAGCCAAAACGTTTCATTATTTTAGTTATACTAAGTTTCCATTTCTATCATCAGGGCTAGGGCTCAGACCCTTCAAACCCGTTGTACAGACTGGGTCACAGATCCCTCACATGCCAGGCTGGGTCATAGATCCCTCACACACAGGTCCATAAGCTAGGTAATTGGGAAAGGTCCCGGGAGCCATTGGCAGATGACATGAGCTTAGTCCTCAGCAGCAGCAGCGGTGGCCTTTTAGGGCATCCTGGGGACACTGGCAGCAACAGCCTCCAGCAGCAGTAGTGGGATCCCCGTGGCACCCCCCCTCCCACCCCGGGGACATCCCGGGGGTGGGGAGCATTGTGGATCAGAGCCACTCATCCTTTATACCTAAGTCATAACCCAGGACACCTGGGTGCACATGCGCAATTACATTAGACAATAACCAAGCAACACCTGGGCACATGTGCATAGTTACATCAAATGATTGGCAAGATTCTGAACATCTGAGGGGCCCTGATGATTTTCCTATATTTTCCCAACATCTAGTTATTAGCAGAAACAGGGCTTAAGCCCAAGGGTCAGGCTGAGAGTTCATTCTGTCTTCATTACATTACACAACCACAAGATTAAAAGTAGAGCCAGAAAACTGGTCAATTACTCACCAAAACTCTATGGTAACCTATGATCTGTACTGCCTTGGTCCAGAATCTTCATTGTTGGCAAAATATAGGAAAATGGTCAGGGCCCCTCAGATATTCAGAATCTTGCCAAGCATTTGATGTAAATATGCTCATGTGCTCAGGTGTTCCTTGGTTATCATCTAGTGTAATTGCGCTTGTGCACCCAGGTGTCCTGGGTTATGAACTTAAGTATAAAGGATGAGTGGCTCTGATCCACGGGGGCTCCCACTCCAGGATGCCCTCTCCTGGGGGTGTGTGTGGCCTTGGGGATTCCACTACTGCTGCTGGAGGCTGCTGTTGCTAGTGCCCCTGGGACCCTTTGCAGGGCCACTGCCACCGCTGGACCTGTAAGCTGCTGCTGCTGCTGAGGAAGCTGAGGACTGAGCTTGTGTCATCTGCCAACAGCTCCGGGAATCTTTCCCAATTACCTAGCATGGACCTGTGTGTGAGGGGTCTGGGGACCCAGCCTGGTGTGTGAGGGGTCTGGGGACCTAGTCTGTACAGTGGGTTTGAAGGGTCTGAGCTCTAGCTCTGACAATATAAATGGAAACTTAGTATAACTAAAATAATGAAACATTTTGGCTTTAGATATGATTTACCTTACTTTACATTCATGAATAGACAAGCCAAGCCCCACAGCACCTGAGGATCACTGTGAGATGTGCAGGTGCCCCTGCTAAAAGATACAACCCTGAGTGGCTGGTCAGCATCCACCAAGCATACAGCATTTCCCAAAGACATCACTGTGTCCACAGCTTAGCCTGCATTGATGTTCCAAGTGATGACTGAGTCTTCAACACAACACTAAAGTGAGCTAAAATTCAGAAGCATGTTGTGGGTTTAATTGTGTCCCCAGAAAGGTATGTTCAAGTCCTAACTCCCAGTACCTGTGAATGTGACCTTATTTGGAAATAGGGTCTTTGCAGATGTAATCAAGTTAAGATGAGGTCACATGGGAGTAATGTGGGCCCTAATGCAATATGACATGTGTTATAAGGGGACAAGAGACACTGATGTATACACAGGGAGACAACCACGTAAAGACAGGGGCATTGACTGGAGTGACGTACCCACAAGCCAAAGGATGCCAAAGATCACCAGTGAACCACCAGAAGCTCAGATAGAGGCATGGGACAGATTCTCCTTCAGAACCTCCAGAAGGATCCAGCCCTGTAGACACCTTGATTTAAAACTTCAGGCCTCCAGAACTGTAAGAGAATACATTTCTGTTGTGTGAGCCCCCCAGTTGTGGCACTTTATTATGGCAGCCCCAGGAAATTTAAACAGCATAGAATGTGTTTTAGCAGAGAAACAGTACAGACAAGGAGAAAGCAGGTGGCCATTGGAGTAAGATCTGGGGACAATCAGGCTCTCACTGATGCCGTTAGCGTAGGCCAGTCCTCAGTGTCTGTGGGACTCAGAGCACAGCAGCAGCTACATTCCACAGGCTGAGTCCTTAGGAGATAGAACCAAGCAAACGCAGTGCTGAGTTAAGTACGTTCTTCCCTCCCACCTTGACAAATAGTCCTTCGTAGTAATCTGAAAGCCGGGTTCTAATCAAGAATTCTTGGACTTTCTGGAATACTCTGGAAGCTTGGAGAAATTACCCCCTAACTGAAGAGGCCTCAGCTTGTTAGAAGTTAATTACTTCTGTCTAGAAAACTTGAAGACAACAGGTAACAAGCAACAGCAAGAACCAGAGAGCCCAAATCTGTCTGCTTTTCCCTCCACAGAAATAAATACAACACTATTTTCCCTGAAGTAAGGTGCAAAAAACAAAAACAAAAACCTCTCTAGTTTTCAAATAACAAGGGATATGAGGCCCCCTTTTCAATGGTTTAATTATACTTCTGGGTCAGATTACCTCTTTTGAAATAATTTGATTATGGTGATGCATTGAAACCAGCTTTCTTCAATAACATTTTTATTTTTTAACAGTTTTAATAGAATTTAAATCTTTTTTACTACGTATTTCTAGAAAACAGCTCATTTACTTAATCTAAATGAAAATATGAATAGGCTAGTCAGTAGTTAGTGACCGTTTATGACATTCAGTGTTTGGGGGGGAATTTAACAAATATTTATATTAGAGTCATTTTGTTTTTGGCAAGGAATACATTAATAAGTAGAGGGCAGGGAAGCAAGCCAGGGATTTCCTTTTGCTTTGAATTAGTAGATCAGTCTCATCCTCTAAATGTTACATAAAATCTAGTGATTTTGTAAAGCAGATTAATGAAAGAATAAGCCATCCCCCAAAGTAATAACTTTTAGAAATTTGGAAGCCATCACAGGTGTTTCTTAATATCATTTTAAATATGATGAGTTTGATAATTCTTATGAATGTTACCCGAATGAACTTAATATTTGGCTGGCAGGGCTGGCATGAGTCATAGCAGGGCTGCATGCTGTCACTGCTTTTAGGATTGCCCACGGAACTTAATGGCAACTTAATGGTCCTTTTAAAAAAACGTAATGTCATTCAGGGTGGATAACTGAATTAGCACTGTGTAACTTTTCCCTTTTATTTTGCTTTTTAGAATGTGTCCTGGAAAGAGACAGCTTTATAAGCCAGAAAGAAGAAAGAGACATGCAATCCAATGATTATAAACTGCTCACATATTTTCAAAAGAAGCCATTTCTTGTAAAGGTTAGACAGGGTCACCTTTGACCTTGTGCGACAATATTGAGGGATGAAAGAAAGTCCACAAAACTGTTTCCCCATCCACGTTAAAGTCATTTACAGAGCAGTCCTTTGTAAGGCAGCACTGGAATGTTTCCAAAGGAGAGACAAGGTGAAACAATTTCTGTATTTTGAAATAAGCTCAGGAAGAGACAGGGGTTGGCCACAGGAGAAGTTTGGCTGTGCCTCATACAACACCTCAGGAATTTATCAGAACCCAGAATCCAGAATCTGGCCCTCCATTTGATTTCTTCAAAACCACAATCTTGTCATGTCCCACAGTTGGGCAGATTGGTCTAACCAAATTCAGAAGAGACTAATAATATAAATCAAAATGCCAAATTACTAATTTATGACAGTAAATTGATGTAATCTGCTTACCTTGCTTTCCTCATGCCTCTGAGAAGGCTCAGGCATCCAACCTGGATCTTATTTCCAGGCATTGAGGTTCTCAGAAAGACAAGTGAGTAACCAGAGGTTGCTTGGCGAGCACAGAGTTAGAGCAAAGAGCTGGGATATTTTCGAGGGTGACTCCATTCACAGTCTGGTGAGGCCCACAGCAGATGTCTCCGGATCACATTGCTACTGTCTTCCAGAATAAATATCTGTAGTCTTGAAACTCTTTTTTATCTTTTATTATGGACCACCATCATGATCAGAATGGATTCATATTTATTTGGGAACAAATATACTTATATGAAGTCAAGGCATTGGGACTATATAATACAGAGCGAAACGTTATATATATATTTTTGACTCTTCCAGATTTATCCCAGGTGATTACAGATGAATCTTTAAAAGAGGCAATGAACAAATGCAACCCCAAATGCTGAAGACCCAGGAAACCCACTGATGAACTGTAACTGATCAGTTTGTCTCAAGGAAGCAAAGGAGTCCTTTGATTGGCTGATTATACCTACAAAAGGCCAGCCTCTTTGCACAAAAGATAGAAGTTGTTGAGAGGTGGGGGTGGGGGGGTAGGGGGAACAGCCTTCTGAGAAGGTGAGAACAAGGAAAAGTCTGGAGAAGAGGAGGGGAGAGAAGAGCAGATATTCATTCTGGAAGCTTCAATGGTAGACACAACAGCAATGAAAATTAGAATATGTCGGGCCAGCCCGGTGGCGCACTGCTACAGTGCGCCGCTTGGGAGTGTGGCGGCGCTCCCGCCGAGGGTTCGGATCCCACATACAGACCGGTTCCCGCTCACTGGCTGAGCGAGGTGCGGGTGCAACACCGAGGGTTGCGATCCTGTTGCCGGTCCCGGTCCGGTACGGGCGCGACACTGAGGGTTGCGATCCGTTGCCGGACACGAAAAAAGACAAAAAGGAAAAAAAAAGAAAATTAGAATATGTTCCAGAAGGGATAGAACGCAATGGAGAAACTCAGAGAAGAGCCCTAAAGGCTGGGGATGAGGGACTCCCAACCCTTAAACATCTCAGAAGAAAACTTACAAATCATTTTATTTGTCCTCTAGCTAGATGTTCTCTTTTTGTGTTTAAGCATGCTTAATAATTTTTATCAGTCTTTTAAAACAGGGTTTACATACAGTAATTCAGACAGTATAAAAAGGTATGGAGTGATGGAAAATACTATGGAGGTTCCTCAAAAATTAAAAATAGAATTACTATATGATCTAGCGATTCTGTTTCTGGGTATAGACCCAAAGAATTGAAAGCAGGATCTTCAAGAGATATTTGCACACCCGTGTTCATAGCAGCATGAGTCACAATAGCCAAGAGGTGGAAGCAACCCATGTTCATCAACAAATAAATGGATAAACAAAATATGGAAGATTACTTAGCCTTAAGAAGGAAGAAGATTCTGACACATGCTACAACATGGATCAACCCTGAAGACATTATGCTCTGGTGGAATAATCCAGAAACAAAAGGACAAATATCGTATGAGTCCACTTATATGAGGTACCTAGAGTAGGCAAACTCATAGAGACAGAAAGTAGAGTTGTGGTTGCCAAGGGCTGGGGGGAATGGGAAATGCAGAGCTGTTGTTTTAGGGGTGTGGAGTTTTAGCGTGGGAAGATGAAAAAGTTCTGGATAGGTGGAGGTGATGGTTGCGCAGCAGTGAGACTGTACCAAATGCCACTGAACTGTACCCTTGACAATGGTTAAAATGGTGAGTTTTATTATGTACATTTTATCACAATAAAAAATCATTTAAGAAGAAAAGGTATGGAGTAAAAGGTAAGTTTCCCTCCCCTTTCCTCCTACCCAGTTCCAGTGCTGCATGAGTGAGGGTTTATTGTAGGTCCTTCAAGCAGACGGGGATTTGATATGAGGAACTCAGCGCTTACACAAGCTCTGGAAGGGCTGGAAGAGGGAGGGTCAAAAGGCTGCACTGGGTTGTGGAGCTCACAAGCAGCCACCAGTGCTGCCATACAGAGTTTAGGGACCAGTACCACCTCTGTCACTGTAGCCTCTCCCAGCAACCACAAACTGGCTGCAGGCACTGGGACACAGAGCTTGGATGCTCCCACCTCAGCCTTGCTCACCAGCGGGAGATGGCCGCAGGAAGGTCCCTGTGCATCAAACTGAGGAAACCCCACTCACCTTCAGAATCCTAGCTGCAAAGGAGTCTGAGAATGCAGCGTTGTCTTCCTAAGCTCCCCAGTTCAGGATGGCACCTTTGAATGAGGGTGGCCTGAAGTTCAGTGAACCCACCCCAGTTCAGCACACCTTCCCACAGGCAACCACCATCGCCCATGACTTGGGGACCTCTCCAGAGATATCCTTGCATAAATAAACATAATCATAGATACACCTTTTTTTTCCCCTTAACACAATGTTGTCATAGTAGCCACACTTTTCTGCACTTTACTTTCTCTCTCTGAACAATACATGGTATATCAGGACTATAGTTCTACATCATTCCTTTAACATAAAAGTACAGTTTTGAACACTAAAAATTTTTGCTGCACACTTTAAGGGATTAGCTGACATTCAGGGTGATTTCACTCTTTTCTTGATGGCACTTTCACATGGTAATGGTTTTTTAATAGAATCGTTGAGTAGAACAGCCTTGACCTCATGAAGGAAAGTTCTTGCATGTTCCAAGAAACAAATGATCTTTTGTGGCTGTTGTATGCTCCCTCTCACCTCCTGCACGTGGCGGGCGATGTCTCTTCTAGTCTGGATGATGACCGGTTCTACTGCACATTGTCTGCTATAAATCACCTTAAGAGAGTATGCTGGCAGTTGTGGCTAAAATAAATTTGCACTGTGGGAGACAGTGCCACGCCCATGTCTCCTTGGCAGGAGCCATTTTCGTGAATGCTGGCCAGATTTCTAACAGTCTGCACCTGTGACTCTGCCTGGAGGCTCGCTCTGGCTTCAGCAACTTGCTCTGCCTGCACAGGGTCAGGATGGAAACTCCAGGGAACGAATGTTCTGGAGAGAAAGCAGCCCTCAACAGTAGTCAGTGGACGAATGCTGTGGCCCTCTCCGCCCTTGGGTGGGAAAACTCCGATGTGCATCTCTCCACCGTCCCAGCAGGGCTGAGCCCAAGGTGTTCACAGGAGTAATGTGTTTAACAAGGCACGCTTTGCTGGACCCCTTCCCTTCCTGCCTGTTTCCTATCTCTGACCACTGTTTCCTGGAACCACCTCCCAAATGAACTCACACTCGAATGCTTATCTGAGGGTCAGTTTCCAAAGGAACCCAGTACATGTACATTAATCAGAATTAGGTCACACACCTGGGAGGGGCTAGTAGCACCCCCATGGGGGACACACTGTTTACAATTTTCTGACAGCCAAATCAGGACTCTGATTGGATGTTTCTACTGAGGGAGCAGAACTGTGTCCCCCAAAATTCATGTGTTGAAGCCTTAATTCTCAATACCTCAGAGTGTAACCGTATTTGGAGATAGTCTCTAAAGAGGAAGTTAAGTTAAAATGAGGTCTTTGAGGCTGGTCCTAATTCAATATGACTGGTATCCTAATAAGAAGAGATTAGGACAAAGGCACAGAGGAAAGACGATGTTAGGACACAAGAAAGCAGCCACCTGCAGGCCAAAGAGAGAGGCCTCAGAAGAAACCAACCCTCCTGACAGCTTAATCTTGGACTTCCAGCCTCCAGAACCGTGAGAAAATTGTGCTGTTTTGTCATGACAGCCCCAGCAAACTAATAAAGGAGCCCACGCCTTCTAGTGACAGTCCACTTCATTGTTGGACTCATATATGGAGTAAAATCTACTTCTCCATAACTACTTTCATTTCTGCCATCAACCAAAAAGAAGTCTGCTCCCTCTTTTATGTGACCACCCTCACTTATTCATAGAACTGAAGAATTTTAAAGCTAGAAAGTCTGAAAAGATCACCTGTGGGGCCTCATTCAAGGTTTACACCCCGCTGGTGGTACTCAAGGCTGTGAGGGGAGACCCATGGTTTTCGTATCAACTCCCAGAGCATAAATAGGAGGCCGACATCTAGATGTCCTTCCAGGAAAAAAATTGTAATTTTAGTGTCTGACATGCTGTAACTTGTTTCTTTGATCGAATAATGAGCTAAAGGGTTTAGTGATGGAGTCCTTCATTTTACAGGTAAAAAAGCCAGGCCTGGAAAGGTCAGGTGAGGTCACACTGTTCGTGGCAAAGCTCCTATCAAAACCAAGGTTTTAGATTCTAGTCTAGTGCCTCTTCTGCTGCTTCAGGAAACTTAGCCTGCCTGCCTCCCCGCTGCTCTTCCACGATAAGCATCCCCTTTCACCACTGGGCCTCAAACACCTCCCCACTTTGTTTTCTTTCAATCTTAACCACTCTTCTTTGGAGGGTCATCTGGGTTCCTCAGGAAGCAGAAGCTGAGGTGGAGTTAGGGGGCTGGGAACGTCTGCAAAAGATGAGGGGGTGACAGCTGGGCAGGGGGCGGCTCGGCCTCACTGCAGGTCTCACAAAGTCCTGCCCATCCCAGCAGAAATGGCCAGGCCCTCGTCCTCCCACTGTGCTCAGTGACTGGCCGGGGCTTCCTGCATACAGTGTAGCTTCGGTCCCAAAGCTGAGGTCAAGCCTGAAGGTGCTGCAGCTGGGGACGCCAGTGACCCGCCTGCCTTGCTGCTGAGGGACAAGTTCTTCCTGAAGGGTGATGCAGATGTGCATCCTCACGGCTGCCACATCTGACCACACCCTGTGCTCAAAGTATGGTTATTGGGTCCCCATATACCATAGAGGTGTGACACACCGTAGCGCGGGCGTTCGCTCGATCATCTACGCCACACCTCTACTGATACATCCTCAAACTGCACTGAGCCTTCTAGCAGCCTGTTGGCTTATAGTACACGGAGGGGTGGAAAACTTGTGATCCCTTTCTCACCCATCCTAAGGGTCACAGCTGACACATAAAAAAAGAGAAAAGCATAACAAATGTATTTAATCAAAGTTTTAGGTGACATGGGAGCCTTCAGAAATGACGACCCAAAGACCCAGGGAAGACTGTCTATTTTTATGCTTAGGTTTATTAAACAAAAATTATGAGAGGCCATTGTTTTGGACTGAGCTCCTGCACTGGTCTCCAGTGGATCCAGAGTGGAGTCACTCATGTTAGGTGTCACATAATCAGAATGAAACTATGAGAGAGCAGATAGAGCTCCAAACAGACCAAATTTTTTTCTCCTGAAAATGGGAGATTCCAGCATAATAGGGAGATCGCTTCTGCTCTAACCCTTATGAGAAAGCAACTTGATGCTGATCAGTTTTTTCCCCTATTATTGTTTCCCTGATCCCGTCTTATAAAATCCACTGTTCTGCTATTTCCCAGTGGAATTTGAGACCAAATAAATCCATTTACAATAATGACAGAGTTATGTCAGTGCCTAAGTGTTGGTTAAGCTCTCAAAATTGAGGGGTTGACCAAAGGGGGAATTGTTAAATCGTTTGGCCTAAAGGTTTCTTCAGACAGTGAACTGTAACCTAACTTGATGTGCAGGCAGACTGTAACCTACTCTTGTGACAAATAGCAAGTCTCAGCCAATCACAGGCAGCCAATGATTCTGTACCTCACTTCCATTTTGTGTATGTCACTTCCCTTTTCCTATCTGTGAATCTTAACAGACCACGTGGAAGCAGCAGAGTTGCTCTGAATCTGTTCTGACTCTTGGGGCTGCCCGATTTGTGAATCATTCTTTGCCTAATTTAATCTTCTGTTAAATTTAATTTGTCTCAAGTTTTTCTATTAACAGATTCAATGAAGAAAGGACAACTGTGTAGAAATATGATGCGGCAAGAGGGTATGATCTAATGGTAATAGGCTGAGTGGAGAAACCCAGCAAGTTCTGTTTGTCCAGAATCTTCCTGGCCTCTCTGTTCGTTCCTTCCTCCTGGGCATAAGGCAGGACCCCTTCTGGAATGAGGATCTTATAACCTACTATCAGACAAGGTAGGTTAGAGAATTTCTTTATGGCCAGCTCCTACACAGGAAGATGAGGGAGGTTTAGATTAATATTTCTAGTTTCTTTGACCCACCTTGAGGAAGAGCAATTTTAGTTTCTATGGCCTACCTTGAGGGAGAAAGGAGAACAGGAGAAAGAAGGGCAGGAAAAGGTCAGGAAGGGACTTTGCTTCTGAGCCCTTTCATTGATTGTCCTTTTGTTCAAAGTACTCAGCATGCAAAGCGCCATACTTTGGGGTATTGTTTTTGGAGCCCCAACATTAGTTTGCAATCACCCACATCCCACTGAACTAAGTCTCCCTCCTCCTGTGCTGATTTTTGTGAATTGGATTTCAGTGCCCAAATACAGGCATTTTATACTCTGGTCAAGACTTCCAAGTCATATCTAACTGGCTACTGACACACATGTCAAGATTTACACAGTTGGAGACCCTTTATTTTTATTTGTGAAAAAACAGAATTTTACAAGTGATAGTGTTTTTAGCTTTGTTTCTAAGTTTAAAAGAGCTTACACAGATCTTTAGTTAATAAAGTTAGAATAGCGAAGACCTAAATTATTACAAATGTGGTATGTAAAATCAAGCTCCACTCCAATCATAATTTTAAACTTGATATAAATGATAAACCCAGAGAATAAGCAGTTTTTCCCATCAAAAATTCCACCAAACCAAGTTGTACATAAAAAATATTCTTTTTTTTTTTTCCTTTTTGTCTTTTTTTGTGTCCGGCAACGGATTGCAACCCTCAGTGTTGAACCCGTACTGGACCGGACCGGCAACGTGATCGCAACCCTCGGTGCTGCGCCCGCACCTTGCTCAGCCAGTGAGCGGGAACCGGTCTGTATGTGGGATCCGAACCCTCGAACCCTCGCACTGTAGCAGTGTGCCACCGGGCCGGCCCAAAAAATATTCTAAATTACAAGTGTATACATCTTAGAACTACTAAAAATAACTTAATTTATAAGAAAGCTCTTCACCGTTCTTAACAAAGAATTTAGGAACTCAACTTTAAGATAACAAGATACATAATAAACGTAGATTTAACTTGAAATTTGTGGAAGCTGGTTTGCAAATATTTGGTAACCTTTTCCTTGTCTATTTAAAGAGACAAATGGCTGGCTGAAAGTTTGTCATCTCAAAGAACTGTATCGGCTACCCCGGCTGTTTTAATTTTTAAAAAATTAAACTGCAACTAGGGCCTGTAGTTTCTGGCTTCAGTCATAAACTCTTGCAAGGTTGAATTAAAGAATATGGTGCTTGTAATTTTCTGTTTCCACATGACCCATAATACTAGTTGGGTCTGTTCAATTTCATTGCCGTGTTGAGCTAAAATCCATTGTATTGATTTGAGGAGCTGTATCCCTGCAATGACACAATAATGCACTATGCACAGTCTCCAGGGGAAGCAGTAAGTGTGAAACGGCAGTAACTTCCCCTCCTGTCTGCTCTTCCACATTCTCGTTTGTACAGATCTGGCTAAAGCACACTTGATCTTTTATTTTTGTCATAACCTCACTTATCTAATTCAATTTCACTCCCATGCTTATCCTTACATATGTCATTTACTCATTATTGTTTAAAGCTTCTCTTACTTGGTCATTGGGTGTCTTTGAAGTGAGTGCCATGGGCTGGATGGTGACGGTGGTGCTTATAGGTGGTGCTGATAACACCAAGGTCAAGGGTTCCCCAATCTGGCCAGTTGCCAAAAAAAAAAGTGAGTTCCCTCCCTTGTTGATTTATGTCTTTCTGTTTTTTCCTATGTTTCTAGTGTCCTCTAGTCAACCAGTATTAAATCGTTGTCCCAAATCCTCTTGGCAAGAATCAAAGTTATAGACAACTCTATAACGTTAAATGATAAATACTTAAAAGCCAGACAGCTTGGGATCTGGAGTCAGAAGATCTGGCTTTGAGTTTCCACTATTTTTTCATCTGGCCTGGGGCAAGTAATTTACGCTCTCCAAACTTCAATTTCCATAATCGTAAAATTGTGGAAATATATGTTGTGAGAATCACATAAAATAACAGTTAATATCTGCCAAGTAATTACTAAATGCCAGGCTCTGATTTAAGCACTTAAATGTATTAACTCATTTGAGCTTTACAACAACCCCACGAGAGTCCTATGATTACTATCATTTTGTGGAAGAGGAAAATGAGGAACGGAGAGACTAACTAGTCCAAGGTCACATAGATAGGAAGTTGCAGAGGTGGGATTTGAAGCTGAGCAGCCTGACTCCACGGCCTTGACCACTACACTGTACTGTACTGTCTCCGTTACTACTGCAAATACCTTTTATTAACTAGAAAGCGACGAACACATGCAAATTATTGTTCCATGTATTACAATTCATGTGGTCCACACAAATGCAGCAGGATATATCTTTAAATGTGTTATAGAGCGTTTCATTATTCATCAGCTAACCAGATACCTCACTAAGCCCAACTAGATGTGTCAAAACCACATTTATAACTAGAGTTAGATAAACTAGACCAGTGATTTTCAAGTTTGGCTGAGAATCAGAAATCAACTGCGATGGACTGCAAATCCTTTGGTCCCACACAGCGGTACTGAATTTTGGGGGAGGACCCAGCAATCTTTATTTACAACAAAAGACCCCCCAGGTGATTGTGAAACCAGTTAGATTTGGGAATGTGCAGACCAGCAGACACCTTGAGATCACTTTCAACAATCTGATTCCATGAATCCCTGAGGAACTTCTTGGCTCAGCGGTCAGTTTGAAACAGTTTTCTACTGCCTACATTGTCACATCATCAGGCAGCTCACTTTGTGAGCAACTTTTAATATTCTCTAGGGAGTATATAGGCCACTTAATGAATTTCTCTTATACTCACTGTAGGCAGGATTGACTCATCTATGACTTGTCAAGACCACCGTTGTGTGAATTAGAAGGCTGGTCAGTCACATTTTGGGTTTGCCACTGGGTCACATCACACACAAAAAAGCAACCTGTGCACTTTCTATGTGCGATGCTTTTGTGCTAGGTATGAGCAAATGCTAAAATCTTTCTTGATAATAATAATCTGGACTAGTTTATAGAACTAACTGTAATCACTATTAGAGGGGAATTATTTTATTTATCATACAAATGTTACAAAAGTTATTCCAATGCTGTAGTTTAAAAAAAGTGTCATTAGGGCTGAGCCCGTGGCGCACTCGGGAGAGTGCAGTGCTGGGAGTGCAGCAGCGCTCCTGCCGCGGGTTCGGATCCTATATAGGGATGACCGGTGCGCTCACAGCGCTCACTGGCTGAGCACGGTGCAGCCGGTCTCAAAAAGGACAAAAAATAAAATAAAATAAATAAATAAAAATTAAAATTAAAAGTGTCATTAAATATAGCTAAATGAGATAATTTGTTTTCACAGAAATTCTTGTTTTTTGTTAGGCATTTGTTTTAGTCTGTTCAGGCTGCTGTAACAGAATATCATAGACTGGGTGGCTTATAAACAACGAAAATATATTTCCCACAGTTCTGGAGGCTGGGAAGTCCAAGGTCAAGGTGCACAGTTTATGGACGCCTTCTTGCTGTGTCCTTACGTGGCAGAAGGGCCAAGGGAACTCTCCAGGGCCTCTTTTACAAGGGCACTACCCTCGTTCATGAGGTCTCCATCCTCCTGACTTCTTCTCCTCCCCTCCTCCCACAGATCTTACCTCCTGATACCATCACCCTGGGGGTTAAGATTTCAGCATGTGAATTGGGGAGGGACACAAACATTCAGCCTATGGCAGGATGTAAGGTCAATGGCAGGCTGGCTAGCAGTTTGAGGTAAAAAGTGAGGGACAAGAAAAGAAAAATATTCCACATATTAGAGTCATAGATGTGATATGTTACTGCGCCTGTTTTGTCATTCTTCACACCATGTGACTTTTAAAAATGTACTAAAAACATTTCTACTATTAGGGCCGGCCCGGTGGCGCACTGCTACAGTGTACCGCTTGGGAGTGCGGCGGCGCTCCCGCCGAGGGTTCAGATCCCACATACAGACCGGTTCCCGCTCACTGGCTGAGCGAGGTGCGGGCGCAGCACTGAGGGTTGCGATCCTGTTGCCGGTCCCGGTCCAGTACGGGCGCGACACTGAGGGTTGCGATCCGTTGCCGGACACAAAAAAAGGAAAAAGGGCCGGCCCGGTGGCGCACTGCTACAGTGTACCGCTTGGGAGTGCGGCGGCGCTCCCGCCGAGGGTTCAGATCCCACATACAGACCGGTTCCCGCTCACTGGCTGAGCGAGGTGCGGGCGCAGCACTGAGGGTTGCGATCCTGTTGCCGGTCCCGGTCCAGTACGGGCGCGACACTGAGGGTTGCGATCCGTTGCCGGACACAAAAAAAGGAAAAAGGGCCGGCCCGGTGGCGCACTGCTACAGTGTACCGCTTGGGAGTGCGGCGGCGCTCCCGCCGAGGGTTCAGATCCCACATACAGACCGGTTCCCGCTCACTGGCTGAGCGAGGGGCGGGAGTGACCCCGAGGGTTGCGATTCCGTTGCCGGTCCCCGGTCCGGTACGGGGGCAACACTGAGGGTTGCAATCCGTTGCTGGACACGGAAAAAGACAAAAGACAAAAAAAAAAAAAATTTCTATTATTAGAAAAGTAAAAAAAAAAAGAAAGTATAATACCAATAACACAAAAGTTCAGTAATAAATATTTCGCTCTCACCTAAGTCACCCATTCCCTAAGAACACCCCACCCCCGAGGCAACCGGATACCACAGCACTGATATTTACATTCTTCCAGAACTGTTCTGTGTATATACGAGTGTGTATGTGTGTGTGTGCGCGCATGCGTGTGTGTGCTCCACGGTGAAGTGCAGCCTGGTTGGAATGCTGGCCCAGCCACCATAGGTGCAACGTTGACCAAATTCAGTTTTCTCAGTTTTAAAAAAGGGATAATACCAATGTCTATCTCATAAGGTTGTTGTTGGATTAAGTGAGTTAATACATATGAAGTGCTTGGAACCCAGCCTGGCATATTCTAAGCGCTTGTAAATATTATATATTTTTATTCTTATATCTGAGTCCCCGTGTTTACATAAAGAGGAACACATCTCACTTAGTATATCAGCACTTACAGATATACCTAACCTTCTTCACAGAGTCACAATGCCCTATGGCATGGATGGGCCCCCAACTTTTTACCTTTCCCCTACTGACAGACATGTATTCTGTAACCCAGATTTCTCTCTTACCAACAACGTTGCACCAAGCCCTCCTGCAGGTAGGTCATTCACCACATGTGGCAGTTTACCTAGAGTGTAAATTCTAGAATTGCTGGGCCCGGCACGCATTTGAATCACCATCGAATGGAGCTACTGACTAGGCTGTAAGTGAGCAGGTACAAAACACATGCCACTGTCTGGGGTAGAGGAAAAGAAATCGGTGGACAGGCGACATGCAGACACGATGAGTAAACCTGTAACGAAAGGGGGACTTCAAAGCACTTAACAGACCTTCTGAATTCCTGGTGGCATTATTTTCAGAAGACCGTCATTGCCATCACGAACAGTCACAAAATCACTAAGGGAGGCGTCCCTTGATAAAGCCCTCGGTGCCAACCACTGCGTCGGGGGCTGGCACACTCTCTCAGTCTTCTCGTGCAGGCTGATGTCACGTATCATGTTCTTGTCCCCGGCCAGCTGTGAAGGACAAGATACTGATAAGATGGAGGCCACATCACCAGTAGGTCATCTAAGTGAAGGGTCACGGACTGTTGTTCCTGGAGGGATTCTTAATCCTCATGGAGATGACCCCATCTTTCTGACGCAGAAACTGAGCCCAGGGAAGAGGTGACGTGGCAGAGGCCTTGGCGCACTCCTGCCTGTCCTGGCAGCCTTTCCTCCATGCCACCTGTGCCCCAGGGCCTGGAAGGACACCCTGAGAGGGGGTTGCGTTGGGAGAGGGCTGCGTGAGTGTGAGTGCAAATGGGGACTGGAAGGAGAAGTGCGTCTTGCCACACGGACACTTACCTTGGACTGACTTAATATTTTTGGCCAGCACGAGGTCTGGAGAGCTAATGTCTGAGTAATTCCTGACGGGGCCGGCAGTGAAGCAGAACACTTAGATTTCTTCCTTCCCTCCCTTTAAAAATGTTCCACTGTAAGCCTATGTAGAGGAAAATTGCCTAATAAGTGTTCAAGTGCTTGTCACCCCCCTAATGTACCAATACTTCACCATTCCTGCTTCACCTGTATCAGGTGAGGCTTTCTTGAGCATTACCAGCCCACCCTTGAGGGGCTTCTGTCCTCTCTGGATGTTCCAGTTGATTCTGTAGCATCTTGTACCTTTGAGAATTTTGTTATAGCCCTAGTTAAAACAAATGCAACTCTGAAGTGTAAGAACTGAATCCACGTAAAAATATTACACTTCTGGAAAATTCCTGACCCACTATGGGGCCACTAGGTTTTTTTATTGCACACAGAGAAAGCGCACAACTAATGATGCTCAGTCTGATTATACTGTACATTTGTCGCTGCGCTTAGGTATCTTTTGTGAATGACAACGCTATTCCTGACTTCTCTGCATCTCCTGACGGTGCTGGGTACACAGCAAACTGCTCTTGCCTGACAGTGCAGAACTTCAGGTTTATCTATCTCCTGTGCTAAATATCATTGTTCAAATCTTTGGTGCAACAGCAGGGAAAAATTAGTGAGTGGAAGGAAGAGTAAAAGAATGAAGAAAGGTTGTGAAATGGTCATTTTCTTCTGACTGTTTTTATTTCATGGATCTAGGCAAAGAATGGAATGATTTCAGACTTCCAAACAAGATGGCAAGTGAGCATAGACATTAGTCTCTTAAATTTCCTAAATGCTTAGAAAAAGAATTTGTTTTTAACAAAGGCATAACCAATTATAAAGAGACAAAGAGAATGAGAAAGGAAAAACACTAAACAAAACTTTGGAAACTGGAAAAAATAGATAAAGCAAACTGACTTACTAGAATCAAGACTTCTGAATCATAAGCAGCACTAAGGAAAATTGAGAAGCAACCTGAATGCCCTCAGAGGCTCCTCCACCAAATGCTCAGTTGCATTCAGAATTGGAGGAAAGGGGTGAATGAGGGGCTACACACAGGATGATTGGAAAACTTCATACCTGTGTACACAGAGAGCACTCGGTCAGCCTTACAGGACTCACTATAACTAGAGAGCCAACTCCCCAGCTGCTGGAGCAAAGCTCCTCAGGGAAAATAGAGACCAAGCAGATGGGGGGGGGGAGATACTATCATTACAATTCTCAGAAATTTACAAGAAGATATTGAATTAATGAAGGAAAGATAGGATACTTTAAAAAATATATAGAATACAAAAAAGGTCTTAGAAGTTAAAAGTAAAAAAGCAGAAATGCTCAAAAAATTTGAAAGACAAATTTGAGAGAATCTCCTGGAAAGCAAAGCCAAAAAACAAAGATGTGGAGAATAAAGACAAGAAAATAGAGGATCAGTCCAGGATCTTAACTTCAAAGTCACAGAAGTTCAGGAAAGAGAGAATTAAAACAACAACAACAACAACAACAAAAAAACCCCATAAAGATTAGAAAAATCACTGAAGAAATAACTCAAGAAATTTTCCCAAAACTGATGAGTCTAAGTCTTCAGATTGAAAGTAATTCTCAGCCTGAGGCTAAGGCCCAAGAGCCCTGGGAAGCTTCTGGTCCACACCCCAGAGTCTGAAGGCTGAAGAACCTGGAGTTTTGGTTTCCTAGGGCAGGAAGGGAAGAGTTTCCCATTCCAGAAGAGAGAAAAGAGAGAATCCCCCTTCTTCCACCTGTTCATCTGGGCCCCCAGCCAATTGGATGGTGCCACCTGCAATGAGGGCCGATCTTCCTCACTCAGTCTACCTAATCATACAACAATCCCCTCTCACAGACACACCCAGAAACGGTGCTTCACTAGCCATCTAGTCATCCCTCAATTGCCTAGAAATTGACACCTAAAATTAACCAGCTCCTTAATCTCGAATTCCTCCTATGGCTCCACATTTTACTCAAGGTAAAAGCCAAGTTCTTAGATTCCTCATTTCATCTTTTGAAGCTGAGTTATCGTGGTAAGTGTCCACCCTGGGAAGTCATCTGCTTCTAGTGACCTTTTACTAAGATCTCCAGGAACAGAGCTCTGGTTGGACATCCAGGTTGTAGAACTGTAGAATTCTCAACCTGTTTACACCGAGAAACATGAACCTCAGTCATGTGCCTTGGAGCGTATGAGGGATATGTGTGCTTAAAAGTACCTGAAATGGTCCTTTACACACAGTTCTAAAGCTGACTTTCAGTGATGACTGTCCAATTGGTTGTTACCTGCCTGTGTCCCATAGTGTCTGTTTGGGGATGTGTCTTTAACCCAACAGGCACATCATGACATACTTGACACATTTTGACAATACCTGACAGGATTAGAATTTTACAAGGTAGAGTCTGACAGACGGACAAGTCATTAAGAGCTGCACAGGTCTTTCTGTAACAATTTCATATGGTGAGAGTTTATGAGGATTTTGTGATACAAATCACATTATTAAGGTAGGAGAAAATTTAAATGAAGGAGATTAAGCTGTTCTGAAATTTTGTATCATTTTTGTTTCAAAAAATCATGAGTTCAAGTTTGCCTTTCCAGAGCTTTGCAGATGATATGGACAATGGATCTACTCTTCTAATGGGAGACCTTTGTATAGTTTTTAGAGTATTTATCTGCCAAATGTGTTTCTCTACCACAAGAGAGTATTATAGGTAATTTCCAGATGGGAAAAAACAAAACCCACAAGATTTTCAGCAACAACCGGAACACTCAGCAAGAGAAAGCTTCATTCTAGCATGAAAATCCTCAGGCTTTTGTTAACACACACTTGAGCCTTTACGACTGGGACAACCAGATGATCCATCAGTAAATGTTCAAATCGTACTGAATATAGAGATTCTGAGTATTGTAGTAACTTTAGAATTTTCTTGAATTTTGACACTTAGAAATGAGGTAAACCTTTGAAGCCTTTCAGGAATGTTTTCCTCATCTGTACTTCCGTGATGTTGTACCCAGTTGTCCCTGCCATTGTGGTGTTCCCACAGACCAGGAGCACTAAAGACCTCGAGACCGATTGAGGCTCCATCAAAAGTCCGTCATGGGACCGCAGGAGACCATTACTTGTATAGGACAGTTTTGCGGTAGCCAATATTTTTTTCTCTTTTGTAGGACTGTGGAACTTGAATTAATCTTCTGAATGTATGAGGTTAGATCGGGCAACTGTATTTTTCAATAACATGGTCAAATCAGTATAAACGTTATTTATTTAATATACTTAAATGTTTAAACATACACAAATATACACATAGTTAAATAACATTTAAAGCTTTTTATTTTAAATTTTATATTAAACTTATAAGAATATCATATAAGAGAAGGCCTATACTGAATTGTTTTTCATCTCAATAAAACTAAACATTTTGTTAATTAACATATATATACATCTATGTCTATATACATCGTGTTATCTCGCATATTTATATGGTTTTGCACCTATCATACTACCTAAACTGATTACGACTTTTAAACAAAGTGACTACCTTCTGTCTGCCACAGGCAGAGGAACTGAAGAGAAGGAATGAAGAACTGTCATAGCAAAGTACCTTAGAAGGCAAAGAGGTGCCAGTGAAGTCTGTTCCCCACAATATCATTCATGTTTCTTTTTTATTTTTTTAAATATTCAACCATTATTCTTAATCACTTACTAGTCAACTGGTTTTATCCTAAAGCCAGAATAAAACAGCCTTTGTCTAGGTTAGTAACCGAACTCTCTGGGTTTTCTACAACAACATCTATTTGGCATATGCTCTCTCACCATCAAAATCCAGTGTTACAGTGCCGACCCCATGGCGCACTCGGGAGAGTGCGGCGCTGGGAGCGCAGTGGCGCTCCCGCCGCGGGTTCGGATCCTATATAGGGATGGCCGGTGCGCTCACTGGCTGAGCACGGTGCGGATGGCACCAAGCCAAGGGTTGCGATCCCCTTACTGGTCACAAAAAAAGACACACACACACACAAAAATCCAGTGTTACAGTGCTCACACATATCCTTTGATGTTGTGATATAATTTCTGTTTTTTTAATTTGGAAATATTTATTTGACAAATAAAGATTGTATATATTCAAGGTAACAATGTGATAATTTGATATACATATATATTATGTAATGATTATCACAATCTAATTCATTAGCACATCCATCACATTTCTTTTAAATTTCATAAAGTGGAGAAAAACAACAATAAATACTTACACAACTCAAAAGTATTTGCACGTCTTTTTAATCATTAACTGATGGCCATGCTATAATGCATAAAAACTTGAAGCAAAAGATGCTTGTTTTTACATTTGCTGTCTCTTTTTCTAATAAATTTAGATCCACTCAGAAATTGTCCAGGTATCCAAGGATTATTTAATAATTGTTTGAATTCAATATATTTTAATATTCTTCTTAAAGAAGAATTAAAACTGTCTTTTTTTTTTCTTTTTTCTGACTGGTAAGGGGATCGTAACCCTTGGCATGGTGTTGTCCACACCACGCTCAGCCAGTGAGCGCACCAGCCATCCCTATATAGGATCTGAACCCACGGCCTCAGAGCTACAAGCGCTGCACTCTCCCGAGTGAGCCATGGAGCCGGCCTTAAAACTGTCTTTATTTGAATATGATATGTTGTCTATAGAAGATCCCGGAGAATCAACAAAAAGTTTCCAGAATTAATAAGTGCATTTGGCAAGATTACAGGATACAAGGTATAAAAATATCATTGTACAAAAATCAATTATATTTTATGTATGAGCAAAGAACAATTAGAAATTTACATTTAAAATACCACTTACAACAGCATAAAATACAGAAATACTTAGGGATAAATTTGACAAAATATGAGCAATATATCTATACTAAAAGCTACAAGATATTGCTCATCAGAAGATTCATCATAGTTAAAATGTTATTTCTTCCCACCATTTCTAGATGCAATGCAATTCCAATTGAAATGACCACAAGATTTTTGTAGAATTTGACAAGCTGTTTCTAAAATTTATATGGAAATCTAAAGATCCTAAAACAGCCAAAAGTATTTTTAAAAAGAAGAACAAAGTTGGAAGAGTCACCCTATCTGATTGCCAGACTTATTGTAAGTACAGTAATCAAGACAGTATGCTAACGTGGTAAAGACACATAGAGCAATAGAACAGAGTAGAGTCAATAAAGGAGCCAAGGTGATTCAATGGTGAAAGGAAAGTCTTTTCAACAGAGAGTGCTGGAACAATCCATACGCACAAAAAGTGAACTTCCACCCTTACCTCACACATATACATGATTAACTTGAAATAGATGGTAGACCTACATGTAAAATCTAAAGCTATAAAACTCCTAGAGTAAAGCACAGAAGAAAAATCTTTGTGATATTGGGATTAAGCAAAAATATCTTAGGACACAAAGAGCATGAACAAAAAAGAAAAAGTTGATAAGTTGGAATTTATCAAAATGTAAACCTTCTGTTCATCAAAAGACAGTGTTCAGAGAGAAAAAAAAAACAAGCCTTAACTGAAAGAAAATATGTACAAAACACATCTGTCAAAGGACTTGTGTCTAGAATAATATATAAAGAATTAATAATTCAGTAATAAGACAAGGAACCCAATCTAGAAGAGATGAACAGTTAAACAAGCTGAGGTACAACCACACCAAGGAACATCGTTCAGCAATAAAATGGAAGGAGCTACTGATATACATAGCAACCAGAATAAATCTTTAGAGGATTATGTGAAGCGGGGAAAGAAATGCCAGTACCCTCATATTACATACTGTATGACTCCATATATATAACATTCTTGAAATGACAAAATCATAGAAATGTAGATTAGTGGTTGCCATGGGGTAGGAATAGGGCAGGGGAGAAGGAGGGAAGTATGTGTGGCTATAACAGGGCAATGTGAGGGATCCTTGGGGTGATGGGAATGTTCTGTGTCTTGATTGTATCAGTGTTAGCATCCTGATCTTGATATTGCACTAAGGTTTTGCAAGATATTACCATTGGAGAAATGGAGTAAAGGCTACACAGGATTTTTCTACATTACTTCTTACAACTGCATGTGAATCTGTAATTATCTCAAAATAAAAAGGTTACTTTTAAAGAAAAAATGGCAAAAGATTCAAACAGACTTCACCAAAGAAGATAGATGGATGGCAAATAATACATGAAAAGATGTTAGGTATCATTAGTCATTAGAAAAATGAAAATTAAAACCATGGTGAGATACCACTACCCATCTATGGCTGTTAAATAAAAGGATAATCTAAAGTGTTGATGAGGATGTGGAACAACTAAAACTCTCATACATTACTAGTGGAAATTCTAAATGATACAACCATTTTGGAAGGCAGATTGTCAATTACTTACAAAGTTGAAGTTATATTTTACACACAACCCAGCAGGACCACACTTAGATATTTATGCAAGAGAAATAAGAAATATGTCCACCCAAAATTCTATACATGAATTCTTGCAAATTTATTCATAATTACCCAAAATCAGAAACAACCCAAATGTCTATCAATTGGTAGATAGATAAACAAAACTGATGACCTCTATACAAGAGAACACTAATCAGTAATAAAAAGGAGTGAACTATTGATACATGTAATGAGATGGATGAATTTCAAAAGCATTAGGCTAAGTGAAAGAAGCCAGTCTCAAGAGGCTACATACTGTATGAATTCATTTTTATGACATTCTGGAAAAAGCAAACTATCAGTCCATTTTGTGTTGCTATAACAGAATACCTGAGACTGGGTAATTTATAAAGAACAGAGATTTATTTAGCTTACGATTGTGGGACGGCTGCATCTGGCACAGGCCTCAGGCTGCTTCTACTCATGGCGGAAAATGGCAGCAGCTGGTGGGTATGAGCAGATCACATGGTGAGAGGAAGCAAGAGAGAGCGAGGAGGTGCCAGGGTCTTTTAAACAACCAGCTCTCATGGGAGCTAATAGAGCGAGAACTCATTCATTGCTCCCCCCACCTAGGGAGAGAACTAATCCATTCATGAGGGATCCACCCCCATGACTCAAATTGTCACACTGGGGATCAGATTTCCACATGAGATTTGGTGGGGACAACACATCCAAACTCTACCACCTGGCTACTGTTGCATGATTACGAATAATCTATCTAATTACGAATATCACTCTTGGAAACACTGCCTCTTAGCACCAACCCTGAGTACATGATGGTTCCGTGCAGGCACATCTATGCAGGTTTCAGTAAGTGACCAACCTTGTGCGTTGTAAAAGAGCAGGCCATTCCATATTGTGGCCACATACAAAGTAGGTGAAAATTCTCAGAAGTGGATGAAATGTGCCATTAAAAGCAACTGTAAGATAGTGAGTAGTGTGCTGGGTTTGGAATCAGAAATTTTGTATCTGATCTATTGTTTGTTGGCATACAAAGCAGTGCGTGTGGCCTTAGACAAGGTATACAGCCTATTCGAGCCTGTTTCCTCACTTACAAAACTGGAATGATACTTAATCTTTTGCTTATTGGAATAATTAAGTAGACACAAAGTGTACTGTAGAGCAAGGATGTATGTAATCAGTAAAATTACAAATATCTAAATCTATCATAGAAAATATTTATCGAAAATGCTCTGTTTTGTATTAATTGGTGCCTTATTTAACTATCTTTGTGTCAATAGATTAACATGGTTACTTATTCAATGCCTAACCAAATTATGAACTTTAAACTTGCCAGTTTATAGCACATGTACTAAGAAAATTATGTGTGAATACGGTATTAAATCAATGGAAAGAGTGTATGCTAAATAAACCCATTCACAACTATTTTCATTCACACTAACCACTTACCCCATTTCAACACAGAGACAAGCTAATTAGGTCTACAGTCTTTGCTGCTCACTGGCTATTCATTTTCATTTGCTCTGAGTAACCCTTTGCAAGACTACGATGCATGCACTTTATTTATAAGACCTCCTCCTCCTGTCCCATTTGCTTGCTTACTTGTTCAGCAAACTCCTGTTGAGCTGCTCCCACATGCCCAGCACAGGCTAAACACTGGATTGAAAAATAACTAAAACGAGGTCTCAGTGAATTTAAAACTTAGTGGTAGAACATACATCTGAAGCTGGTAACTACAATACACTCTAACAAGAGCTATACTGGAGCTTTGGGTACAAAGAGGAGGGTATGACTGATTTTGCCTGGAATATCAAGGAAGGTTTCACAAAAATTAAGCCATTTGAGTTAGATCATGAAGAATGAGAAAAAGGAGAGGGTATTCCAGGCAGAGAATAAAACCTGTGCATAGCCATGGAATCCCAAAGATTCTGACATCATCCAGGAACTGAAAGATGTTCAGTGCTGAGAAGAATAGGGTGCGTGATGGAAGGAATAAGGCTGGAAGGCTGCACAGAGTTGGCATGTAAGACAACTGTGTGCACACCCAGGAGTGTAGATTCTGTTCTCTCTGCAATGAAAAACTTTCAGAGGTTTTCCATGGGGGAACCCAATGAGCAAATCTGTATTTTTAGAAAGCTCATTATGAACTTACAAATAGAATTACAAGTTTTGTAATAATTTGACATTTCTTAATAACTTTGAAATGCACATATCCACATAATCTGCACATGTACAAAGATGTCTAGAAAAGTATACCTATTGCAGCTTTATTTATAACAGTAACACCTAAAACACAATCTATATGTCCACCAAGAATGAACAGGTGAAAGTAAAATAAACGCTGATATGTAAATATAATGGAATACTAAGCAGCTCTGTAAGGGAAAAAATTAGACCTATATGTTTTGCATAGAAAGTTGGACCAGGTGTGCTAAATATTTTTTTTTAAGTTGTAGAACAGTATAAGTGATATGGTACCATTTCTATAAAAATAAAATAATAACCTTACTTATACTTAAACTGTTACATTTACACATATGCATGCATGTGCCTAAAACTTTAATGGATAGTGTTGGGAAAATAGAACAGTTTAATCAGGGCCCCTCACCTCAGGTCTTGTTGGGCGTGGAGCAGCACATTCTTTGTAAATAAGTTGTGTGTGGGTGGAGTTAGTGCACATGGGTGGCGCAAACATCTTGGCTGGTGTCTAGTGCCCTGGGTGTCTGCCCACACAGCCATGCTCCCAAACCTACAGCTCCAAGGACCTTTGGCCAGTTACCTAGCTCATAGACCTGTGTGTGAGGGGTCTAGTGACCCAGATTGGCGTGTGAGGGGTCTGTGACCCAATCTCAATGGGCTTGAGGCATCTGTGAGCTCCAGACCCAGCCCTAGCTCGACAATTGGCCCAGTCAGTGCAGGATTATGGGCAGGTAAAAGAGCTTGACAATTGGCCCATTCGGCAGGATTCTGACATTAGCCTAGCTTTACAGACAGAAAAGGAATTTTTACTAAAGTGGGGTGGGTAGTAATGGTAATTTAACACTTCACTTAATACCTTTTGCAATGTCTTAAATTTTTTTTACTAGTAGCATATATTACACATTTAATATTTTAAAAATTAGTTAAAAAACTTTAAAGAGACTTACAGTCTTTTAGTGTGACCTAACTGGTACTAGTAGCCTGTCTAGGAATGGAATCACAATCCCAGGAAGCAGCACAATTGCATAATAACAGCACAGCAGAGAGATCTGAGTGTGGGCTCTGGAGCCAGACTGCCTGGCTTCCCAGCCTGGCTCTGCCGCTTGTGA
Source organism: Galeopterus variegatus (assembly GCF_000696425.1). Classification (NCBI taxonomy): domain Eukaryota; kingdom Metazoa; phylum Chordata; class Mammalia; order Dermoptera; family Cynocephalidae; genus Galeopterus; species Galeopterus variegatus. The sequence continues at coordinate 334,388 of NW_007726185.1, read as the reverse complement.
GCTGTCTGCCCTCAGGCCAGTTACTAGCTCACTTATGTTCCAATGTACACCCTGGCTACACACAGAGATAACAACAGTTCCTATCCCCTAGGGTGCTGTGAGGATTAAGTATGTCAAGTATGACTGGAATGCCTAGTATAGTAAAAGCTTGGAATATTATTATTTCTGCAAATGATGTTAATTCTGTTTCTCCTTCTCTATATTTATGCATCTTATTTCTATTTCTTTTCATATTATATTGGAGTTTTTGTTTTAGTTTACTTCTTTTTATTGGACGAAACAGAAATTCCCTCAAGTAACTTCAAGAAAAATAGCATTATGAGGGTAAGTACTGAGTACTTTCACTTTCACAATGGAGGGGAGCGGCTCTGCCAGAAGGGGGAAGGGGCTGGGAGTTTCTTGGGCAGAAAGGTAACAACCACACCAAGCTTCCCTCACATTTGATGGATTCTTACTAAACTTGGGCTGTGCCAATCAGAAAGGAGTGGGTGGTTTATAAACCTAGGAGCTGTGTAGGAAAGGCAGCTGTTCACCTACAAGGTGAAGCAATCTCTAACTTTATTTGGAAGTTTGAGCATTAAAAATTTGATAAAATCTGCTTTTCTGTGATGTGTTTCAGTATAAAGACCTGTCTTCCTTGACTTGGAGGTAAAAAAGCACTTGTGACCAACAGGATTCTTTCAGTACCCCAGATCCTGATAATACTGGAATATTGGCCAAAGGAAATAGAGTTGCCAGCAGATCAAGGAAACGGGGCCAGGCTTCTGGTTGCAGCCAAAATGGAGTAAGGCCCAGAGCCTACTCCACTGACAATGAAAAACTCCAGACAAAGCACAAAAAAGTAACACCCAGGGACTATGAAAAGTAAGCAAAAGCAGGTAGATTGTGATGGTGGAGGGGACTAAAAGCTTGGAGAAATGACCCACGTGGATGTGAGCTTGCCTGATAGATTTTTTTCTTCCTATTTTTTTTTTTTTTGTCTTTTCTCTCATGGATTTGTCTTGAAGGCGAGCTCCCATCATGGAACTGCATGACTAAAACTCAAATAAAAACCCTGTACCAAAGTAATCAAAAGTCATCAAGAAAAGGAGCCGTTGCCTGCTGAAGGGGGCATGGGGGGGCGGGGGAGGATGGACTCTCTGCTTTGTTTTCTCCTTTCTCTCATGGCTTTGCCCCAAGGGCAAATGTCTGCTGCAGAACCCTCTGGCGGTGGCAGAGCCAGCGGTTAAAACTGAGCAAAACCCGCGTTTCTGGCCAGAGGAATGGGGACAGGGGCCCTGTGGGCTGGAGAGTGTGGAGGAAACCATCGTGAGAAGAAAGCAAGTAGGAGGCACTCACCCTGCACAGGAGCTGCAAGCCTGGGGCTCGCCTCTGAACTACACCCGCACGGGGCAGACCCAAAGCAGCATAGCAAGGCTTGGAAAATTGAGCAGAGGTTGGAAGATCTAGCCACAAAAAGCAAGACAGAACTTCTAGTCTGAACCTATCCAGCTTGATTGCCTGCAGGAAGCAAGAAAAAGAGAGAGAAGGTTGTGAGAAATGCCCTCACCCGTCCAAGGCCAAGGGATGGACACGGAGACACGAGGTACAGCGAGGCGAGACTTTCATTAGGCCTTGCAAGGTTCCGGTGTCTGACGGGCAGGCACGTGGGAAAGGGCTGTAGCAAGCGATGCATTCCCTAGAGTGCAAGTCCCTGCACCCGCCTCCTCATTGGTCGGGGTGCACAATCTTCCTGGCTGACGTCTAAGAGCACCCCGATTTCTTACTCCCTTGTAAGAAATTTCTTTGTCTGAGGGCTCAGGACAAGCCAGCAAAAAAGGCCCACTGAAATCCTTGAAAGGCGAAAAACATTAGGAAATGACGAGAACCATAAAGGGCTATTAACTCATTACCATCTCAAGGAGAACTTTATCCATTTGAAGTAAACAATTAAGGGCTGGTAACTCATCAGCACCTGAAGGAGAACTTTAACTATTCAGCGACCCCCTCCCAGGAATGGGCTGGAGCAGTCAGACAACTTTTGGGCTGGGTCTGAATTATTTCTGAAAATGAATCACTTAGATTATTTTCTTACAATAAGAACATGCATGAATATAACCACGCTGTCAAGGTCCAACACCTCTCTGTGGCTGGTCCAACACCTCTCTTCCCCTCCCTTTCCAGAATCTATCTTTTTGGTGGATACCAAAGGAGCACCACTAATAGCCTCAAGTCAATGGGTGGTTCTCATTTATGGAACTGAGGAATCCCCCACAGCTCAATGGACGCCCCAGTGTTATTTACAGAAATGTTAATTTGTGTTGGTCTCTTGCTGCTCTGAGTGTTTTTTCTCCTTTCTGTTCCAAGAAGGCAAGATTCTGCCTTTTGTTGTTTCAGGGATTCATTAGGAACCTTGAGGATGCTGAGCCAGGAGCCAGGCCTCCAGAAGAGAACCCCACCCCCACTGACTGGGAAAGTCAAAGGCATTAAGATGTGATGAGCTGGACTAAGAAAGGGAGGGGTTCCAAGGTTTAGGAGAGACAGAAGCTTTGAGCATCCCCCAAACGTGGTTTGGGGAATCCTGCATTTGGCACACACCCCGGTAGCAGCAGCACAGGGTGGGGGTGGATGAGGTGGGGCTGGAGTGTGGATACAGAGAATGGGTGCAGACGGGACCCCACGTGGAGCAGCAGTGAGGGGCCCTGTGGATCGTGCTGTGGAAGGTGGCATGGGCGTGGTAAGGGTCACTCCTCTCAGGGTTCGCTGCCCTCGGGACCGTGAGTACAGCTGCCTGTGTCATGTCTGCAGACACAGGGATCTGACCCCATATGGGGCCGTTTCCATCCTCTGAGATTCTGTTGGAAATAAATTGTAATGTAGGGGGGACATAGAATATAAGTAGTAGAATTGTAGAAAAATATAACTGTAATGTACGCAGTCTTGTAACAATGCATAAGCAACGCAGCTTATCAGGGCCCGTGACAAAGGTCAGGCCCGAGCACACTAAACATTAATAGCCCCCACCGGTTCCAGGAAATAGCTGGTTCAAAGCCAGGCCCTGGGGAAGGTAAACAATTGAGAAATGCGCTAAAGGGGTGCCAGCCTGCTAAAACCCACCTGTAAACCCAAAAGGCGCCAGCTGAAGCCCACCTGTAAATCTAAAAGCGCCACAGATAACCAACAATTGATCCTATCACAGTATCTGTTCGTACTGTGGTTTATAATTCCTGACAGATTTCTTTAACCTGGTGCTTAAAGAAAACAAAAACAAAAACAAAAAAATTAGCTGGTAAGAAGCAAAGGTACAGTGTGGCTTAACCATACACGGATGTAATAGATGTGTAATTTAAGCACACAAGCACAGCTAATCCCACACACTTGCATTACACAGGTGTGGTCTTATTTTCACCACCAATTCCCTCCTCTTGTGGAATTCAAAGCTTTCTAACTTTCATACAATTTTCTGTTCATTTAAAAAAATCTGATTTAATGATGTATTGTTCTGGTTAAGCTTTTGGGGAACCCATCATTGTTTTGTTTAAATGTTCTGTTTTGGGCCAAGCCCGTGGCACACTCGGGAGAGTGTGGCGCTGGGAGCGCAGCAGCGCTCCCGCCACAGGTTCGGATCCTATATAGGGATGGCCGGTGTGCTCACAGCACTCACTGGCTGAGTGCGGTGTGGCTGGTCTCAAAAAAGACAACAACAACAACAAAATGTTCTGGTTTTTTTTTTTTCTGGTTTGTTCGATGCTGTTCTGTTGGACAATATTCATTGCTTTGTTCCTCTTCTAAACCCTTTAATGAGACCTACTTTCTATTCTCCTTTCGCTTTCTTATTAATATGTTTATTTAGAGAAACATATTTTCTTCTTTAAAAAAACCTTATTGTGGGGAGTGTTTTTAAATTCTGCAGTTATTAGTTAAGGCTTTTTTGGTTACTGGGTAACTTATGCAAAAATGGAAAGTATTAGAAGGATCCTGGGGCAGCTGTCAATAGTAAAGGAAGAGTAGAGCAGCCAGTGTCCAGGATGCAGTGCCCAGCAACCCTGGGTGTGCATCCACGAGGGCACGTTGCTTTCCTGGAACTCAGCTGAGAAATGAAGTCAAGCATCTGGATTCCCTGTGCCAGGTCACTGGGGTTACAGAATAGGGAACTGTGAACTGGGCAGCTACTCCTGTTCAGTGTACGACTGTCACTACCTAGTGAGGCCTTTGGACAGTTACTCAACTTCTCTCTGCTTCAGTTCTCTCTTCTGCAAAATGAGGATAATAAATAATAGTACCTACTCATAAGGTTATGGTGAAGATGAAATGAGTTAGTATTTGTAAACACACACAGAGAACCATGTCTGTCATGTAATAAGCACCTTTTAATTATTTGACATTATATTTCTAATTTTATCTACATACGGCCTATCTGTATTGTGGGGAAAATAGGATAATTTAGTCAGGCTCCCTCGGCTCAGGTCTGGTTGGCGGTTGAGGAGCACATTTCTTGTAAACAAGTTGTGTGTGGGTGGAGTTAGTGCTCATGTGCACCAATGTATCTTTTTAGTTTTGTTGCTATTGTGTGTTCTTGAGTTTGTGAAGCAGCACTGGCCGGCAGAGCTCATGTCTAAAAATAGAGCATGTTTACTTTGCTGGCAGCTGCCCAGTTTTTCTTTGGACTTTGCTGGTAGCAGTTGAGTTTCTAAGGTTCTCTGTGGACTGTTTAGTTCTTAGATGTTTGTGTGCTGAATAAAGACTATTCCTTCTTTAACCAAGGCTCCAAGGTCCTTTTTGCTAGTTACCTAGCTCAAAGACCTGCGTGTGAGGGGTTTGTGAATGGGCTTGAGGGGTCTGTGAGCTCCAGACTCAGCCCTAGCTCTACCTATATATCGAAAGGTTGGAGATTAGCATAGACTAGAACTGAGATGAGAAATCAGCCTTGAAAGGCTTTATTTGCATAGACAGCAGCATGGCCATGCAGGCAGCACTGGGGGGAGGCATAGGTACAAAACCTAGCCTGCCCTCTCCCCCAGGGGTTGGGCTAATATTTCTTCTTGTGGTGAGTTGTGTTGTTCTGATTGGCCAAAGCTTATGTTAATGAGGAGTTAAATGTCCAATGGGAGTTGTCGAGGCCTTATGTTAATTAGGTGATTTTTAGGTTTGCGATTATTGGTTCCCTTAGTATCTAAAGTAGGGTTTCAGAGGGGACCAATGACATGGAGTTCTGTTGCAATTATGAGTTCCTTTGCCTTATTTTACCAGGAAGTCCTGTAGGGTGGGAACCACCCTTTTGAGTATCTCTGGGTGGTGCCATCTTAAGTGGTCTTCCCTGAACCTAATATATGTTCTTTTTATTTACTTGAAACTTGTCAAGCTAAAATACAATTATTTGGGGTGTGAGGGAGATTTGTATACATTTTAAAAGGTAGATTCTCTAATTTTTTATCTAAATCTCAAACTATTTGTTAATTCTGCCTTATTCATGATGTTGTTCAGCTCTGTGATTTTATTATTATTATTATTATTTTGGCAATATGGGGATTCAAACCCTTGATCTTGGTGTAATAATGCTGCACTCTAACCAACTCAGCTCTATGATTTTTTAATCATTCTTTTATTTATTTGATCTGCCATATTCTGAAAGCCGGGTACTAAGGTATTGTCAACCAAAATTAAAGACATTGTGGCAGAAATAATTTTGTAAAATTTATTGGAAGCCAAATGTGAGGATAGATCTGGGAAACACCGTCCCACACAGAGAAGTGCTCTGAAGAAGTCTATTTACAAATAACAGAGGTTCAGAAACAAAGAACAAACAGGGGACTGGTTATCCCAAAGTTACTTTCCTTGTAAGGTGAGGATGGTGAGACAGAACAACAGGAAAATAACTGACCAGTTAACATCAGGTTACTTCAAGCTCTCTCTTCTGTGTAAGGATTAAAGCGGAGGGAACTTCTCTATTGTACCTACTGAAGATTTAAACTGGCCTGTTTCGGAAATCTGCTGTCATCTCTTTCTCCTGACTTCTCAGAAGGTCAGCCCACAGCCTAAGTGATGAGGAAATTATCATGAGTGACTCCATTTTGATTTTTATTCTGGTCTTTTGGGGTCTAGTGCAGGAACTTAGTCCAACACAATACCCTCCTATAATTTTTATTTAATTACCCCCCTTTGGGTCAGGTGCTCACCTAGGTGAGCATGTGACCAAAACTTAGGGCATTAGTGCCACTCTCAGTTACCGTCACCCTGGATTCCTGGTTTCAGCATGCCATTCATGTCATCATAGGTTAAGGTGTCCTCATTATCATGCATTTCTTTGGGTTTTTGTTGTTCCAACTCATCTGGCCATTTGGCAAGAGACCACTGACACCCAATGGATGGCTACACAGAAACATTTAAGTCTTTTTGAAAGAATGCAGCTCACCAGAGAGACTAGTATTGACTATCAGGAGGGTAATAGCACGAGTTTGGAGTATGCTCCTTACCAGCGTCCCCATGCACTGAATCAGCTGAAATTGAATAGGCAGACAGGAGACTCCCCATTTCAACCACACAGTCTGTTCATTACCAAGTAGCCTGTTCATTTTTTTTTTTTTTTGTAACTGAATCTCTACAATACCTGACATATTTACCCACATGCAGCAAAAAGTGTTAGCAACCACAGACTCTTCCCCGTTCAGTTAGTAGGTAATGTAGCCTTCCAAGACTGGACTGAAGCAGGGGGTGACGACTTGCAGGTGACCCGCAGAAGCTACCTATTTTGAAATTTTTTTTTTTTTTTGTCTTTTTTTCCGTGTCCGGCAACGGATCGCAACCCTCAGTGTCGCCCCCATACCGGACCGGGACCGGCAACGGGATCGCAGCCCTCGGTGTTGCTCCCGCGCCTCGCTCAGCCAGTGAGCGGGAACCGGTCTGTATGTGGGATCCGAACCCTCGGCGGGAGCGCCGCCACACTTCCCAAGCGGCGCACTATAGCAGTGTGCCACCGGGCCGGCCCCTATTTTGAAATTTTAACAATGGCACCATCCTGCCAAGTGAAAGAGGAAGGCATAAGTGAAAAAAATTAAGAGAAGTAAGTGTTTTATTATGATAAGAAGTCTTGTTCCCCTGGTCTTGGGGAAAAGCTGTCTATAGCATTAAGTCAGCAACTTCTTTTTTTTTTTTTTTTTCGTGTCCGGCAACGGATCGCAACCCTCAGTGTCGCGCCCGTACCGGACCGGGACCGGCAACGGGATCGCAACCCTCGGCGCTGCGCCCGCACCTCGCTCAGCCAGTGAGCGGGAACCGGTCTGTATGTGGGATCCAAAACCTCGGCAGGAGCACCGCCGTGCTCCCAAGCGGCGCACTGTAGCAGTGCGCCACCGGGCCGGCCCAAGTCAGCAACTTCTCATCCTGGTTTGTAGTTTGAATGTTTTGGTTACAGCATCAGGCATTTTTTGGTGAACTCTCAGTGTGCTCACACAGCAGGCATGAAACTTGTCCCTTGGAATTTATATCAAGTTGTCCAGTTTCAGTGTACAGGGCTGCAGGAACAGAGCAGTTCTTGTTTTTAGTTAGAGAATTGTAACCAGATATTAGAGAAAACTAGAAGAATTCAGAATCCAGTCCAGTCTACAGGTACATAATAAAAACTCAAAGACACTATATAGAGCTACAGTCTAATAACAGGTGTACTATCGTTTTCTTTTGAAATATAATTTTTTTCTCTCTTTATAGTCACTTCCATTTTTACCAAAGATAATCATGGTAAGACCAATTTGCCTGGTTATTTAAATAATTGCAGCAGGAATAACCATATAAGCTCCTTTTAAATTTGTTCTGCTGGAAATGTTGACAAAGAATATCAGATTAGACTTTTTAAAAATCTTGATGCTAGGAAGCCAAACCAAGGCAGACATTAGACTTTGACTGCTGTATCTCATATCTTGAGGTTCCTGGACCTGCCAGGAAGTGACAACTCCATTCAGTGGAAGGTTGGGAATCTTTGAAGCCTGGCATTCTATGCACATTTTCAAATATGACATTCCATTCAACACCTTGGTAATATAATCAACGTTTCCAATTGCATCCTGTTAAAGAGAACAGATTCTTACTGAACTTATGTAAATAATGATGTTGCCATAAAAATAAGAATACTCACAAATAGTTTCTAGATTCTGGAGGGGTCAGGTAGAAAAGAGAAACAAATGTTTCAACTTCTGTTTACAAAAATATGCTTTACCAAATTGCTGCAAGTTATCGATAGCTTAAAATTTTCTCTTAAATCCAGAAAAGAAAAAAACAAACAAACAAAAAAAAAAAAACATTAAGAAGAACCAGCAATATTTTAAAATAAAGAAGCCAAAAAACTCCTAATTCTTCACCAGTTCAGTATCTTGTCATTAATTCTTGCTCTGTTTGATCCTGGTTAGCAATTTCACAAACCCATCACTTTCTTCATTAGCATTTTGGAAATTCAGTCCAACAATATAAACTCAATTATTAGAAACCTGTACTTGTCAGATGTTTTCATTCTTTTCATGAACCTCCTTAATGACACAACACTTTAGAATTATAATCACTTGCAAAGAGTCTTGAGAAAAGGCATCAGAAGAAAGCAATTAACTGTGAACAAGAAGACTTAAAAAGGCCATGTTTAAAAATCTGGTAAGAGTCACAACTGACAAGAAAATTTGGTAATTTTTATGGCATACAATGGTTTAAAATAACCAAAACTGTGACTATTAGCATTGATACCAAGACACATCAGATTTCTAGGATCCTTATACGATTCTGAAACACATATTAATAACATGTATATAACTCAAAGAAAGTCAAACATCATTTCTAGTTTGACAATGTTTCCCATATAATTTAACCTATCAGATAAACCCAATTCGCTTTAACATCTCTCCTTTATAGATCCTTTGAGAAGCTCCAGAGTATTGGGTTCTGGGAAGACTACTTAAGATGGCACCACCCAGAGATACTCAAAATGGCGGTTCCCACCCTATAGGACTTCCCTGTAAAATTAAAAAGACAAAGGAACTCATAACCACAATAGAACTCCATGCCATTGGAGTTCCCCTCTGAAACCCTACTTTATATTCTAAGGGAACCAATAATTGCAAACCTGAAAATCACCTAATTAACATAAGGCCTCAACAACTCCCATTGGACATTTCATTTAACTCCTCATTAACATAAACTATGGCCAATCAGAACAACACAACTCACCACAAGAAGAAATATCAGCCCAACCCCTGGGGGAGAGGGCAGGCTAGGTTCTGTCCCTACGGGTCCCCCGCTCCGCCTGTACCAATAAACTCCTTCTAGCCAATTCTTTCCAAACCTTTCACAGGGCCCTTTGGAACACCTTGAATTCAGTTTGAGGTCAAAAAGAACCAATTTTTAGAATTTGATTTTTGGGAGGCTTGTCGAATATAAAAGATTTTAAAATGCTTAATTAAATAAAATTATAAATCATTATGAAATAAAACCGAAGTGACAAAAGATTTCAAAGGCACGAAAGCACAAGAAATTGCCTTGATAAAACATGAAATCTGTTTCCTAGGCCAGTCATGCAAAAGATAAAAAAAAACTCTCACAATTTCCTATTAAGAGCAGATCAGTGCTTTGAGAAAACCCTGTTATTCCAACACAGGGGTGCAAACTCTAACCTTGCGTTAGTATAATTTTGAGATTAATACTCAATTTTTAAAAGAAACACTTATGAATAATTCTCTTTTAATTTAGTCAACTTGATCACAGATAAATTTACTTTCATGAGTATTCTACCTTAGGACAAAGATTTACTTTCACTTTCCTTTATCATTTTGACTACACAAAGTTCTCTCTCATGAAAAGAAAAAATTATTCTCCTTTCAACCTTTTCTTTTCTTTTACCAAAAATACATTCTCATACCTATAACGTTTTTATACATCTCTCCTACTTTCCTACTTACTGGTTTCTTCCTGCCTTTATAAATCATATTTTGAAACAATCTCTAAATAACCTCTGAATTGACAAAATTGCTCCTTTTTAACAAAAAACATATCTGCATGTCATTTTACAATTTCTCACCAAAAACACATCTTGCTTTCTTTGTACACTTTGCATAGAGAATTGTTTTCCTAATTCTAGTCATTATAATTACTTATATTAATTGGAATTTTAGGGGCCGGCCCGTGGCTCACTCGGTAGAGTGTGGTGCTGATAACACCAAGTCAAGGGTTAAGATCCCCTTACCGGTCATCTTTAAAAAAAAAAAAAATTAAACTCTCAGTAACATAAATTTGTGAAAACCCAGGAAGTAATCCATTTTGAACTGTCACATACCTATGCTTTATGAATTACATTTCATCCATGTACTTCCTCATAGAACAATTTTTTCATGTTTACTAACAGATCCAAATATACATATAAAGCTTTTCTGTAACATATAAAAGCAAGATGTCAATGTATAAACTTTAAACTTACGCTTAATAATTAACATTTTACTATTTTAACTTATTTAGAAATGACTAGACATTAAATGGGTATCTATTATTCAATTTTACCTTGAAGTTTTGAGTTACCAAAAATACTTTTTTAAATTATAAAGAGTTCATTTATACATATTTATGTCTTATTTACTTAATTTTAACAGGCATGCTTCAACTGTTCATGAACATTCTCAACACTGAACAAATGTACCCATCATCTCAAGTAATTTTACTGTTAATCATTTTTATACCATGTGAATCTCAGGCAGTTGCCACCTACGCAAGAACCCTAAGCACATGGGTGTTTTGCTGATCAGAAGACAAAGCTGGGGCCGAGCCCGTGGTGCACTCGGGAGAGTGCGGCGCTGGGAGTGCAGCAGCGCTCCTGCCACGGGTTCGGATCCCTATATAGGGATGACTGGTGCGCTCACAGTGCTCACTGGCTGAGCGCGGTACGGCCAGTCTCAAAAAGGACAAAAAAAAAAAAAAAAAAGAAGACAAAGTTGTTTTCGCTAACTCAATAATGTTAAGCTAGTCTTATTTACCTAAGTCATGTGAACTAAAGGGCATGAGTTACTATGAGTTATTATTATTATTTTAAATAAAATATATAAGGAGCTGGCCGGTTAGCTCACTTGGTTAGAGTGTGGTATTATAACACGAAGGTCAAAGGATCAAATCCCCTTACCGGCCAGCTGCAACAGAAAAAAGATTTAAGCACTTTTTTTTTTTTTTATTAGCCAATTAGTTATAGTCTTTCATGTACTTTGGTAGATAAATATCACATACACATAATGCATGTAAACATATAGACATATGGACACACAGACAGAAGCTAATTGTTTTAGTCCATTTAGGCTGCTTATAACAAAATACTTGGAACTGGTGATTTATAAAGAAAACCAAAATTTATTGCTTACAGTTTCTGAGGCTGGGAAGTCCAAAGTCCATCTGGTGGTGGTGACAGTGACCCAGGGGTCTCACATTACAAGTTAGTGGAAGCAGAGAGACAGACAGACTCTCCTCCTCTTTAAGCCCTCAGAACCACACCCCTGACCACTATTTCTAATCCATTCAGTACTGCACCGTCCTACAATCCAATCCCTCTTCAAGGTTCCACCTTTCAATTACCATAATAGGATTTCCCACCCTCTTAACAGTTACAGTGGGTATCAAGTTTCTATACGTAATACTTGGAGGACACAATTCAAGCTTCAGTGAATTTTGGGAGGACATAATTCAATCCACTATATTCTACCCCTGGCCCCCCAAACTCATATCTTTTCACATGCAAATACATTCATTTCATCCCCAAAGTCTTAACTTGTTTCAACTCAAAAGTCCAAAGTTCAAAGTCCTGTCTGTGAAATCAATGCAAATTACCTACTTCCAAGATACAATGGTGGGACAAGCATAGTGTACATATTCCTTAAATGGGAGAAATAGGCCAAAAGAAAGGGGTACCAGGTCCCAAACAAGTCCGAAACCCAGCAGGGTGGTCATTAAATCTCAAAGTTGGTGAATCATGTATCTTGACTCCATGTTCGAGCTCCTCTGCACACTGGTGTGGGGCTTGGGTGCCCACGTCCTCAGGCAGCTCAGCTTCTATGGATTTCATGGTTTGAGGCCACACTTCAGCTCTCCCAGGCTGGAGTTCCACTCTGGTAGCTCCACAGGTCTGGGGTCTCCATGGCGGTCCCACTCCCGTGGCTCTACTAGGCATGGTGCTGATAGGGTTTCTCTGCTGCAACTCTGACCCCATGCTTCCACTCGACATATCTCTTCCTGGGTCCCCCAGCTTTTCTATACATATTTTGAAATTGGGGTGGAACCCACAGCTCTGGTATTCTGCAGGCCTGCAGACCTAACACCACGTGGATGCTGCCGAGCCTTCCGGCTTATATTATCCAAAGCTGTGGGTCCAGTCACATCTGGGGCCAATTTAGCCACAGCTGGAGCAGCCAGAGCAGCTGGGGTGCTGGTGTGGGGAGCAGCTTCCTGAGGTGGCTCTGGGCAGTGAGCCCATGGAGGGTGCCTCAGGCCTGTTCCCCAAGACCATTCTGTCTCCCTAGGTCTTTGGGCCTGAAATGGAAGGGTTGACCCCAGAGGCTTCTGCAATGCCTTCAGAGCCTTTTTCTCCTCTCTTGATAATCCTTTTCTTTTGTACTAACCTTAGCTAATGGTCGCTGGGCTGCACCATTGCAGGCTCTCTGCTTCTTTACCACATGGCTGTGCTGCAAAGTTTCTAAATTTTTACACTCTGCTTCCCTTTTAAATTCTGGCTTTATGTTGTCCCTTTGCCACCACAACTCAGTGTAGGCTGTTGCAAGTAGTTATGCAGCTTCCTTAATGCTTTGCTGCTTAGAAATTTCTTCTGCCAAATGCTCTGGTTCACAACTCCTAAGTTTTAACTTCCACAAAGTCCTAGGGCATGGACACAATGCAGCCAAGTTTATTTCCAGTTCACAGCAAGGGTGATCTTTGCCCAAGTTTCCAATAAACTCCTGATTTCTCTCTGAGACCTCTTTAGAATGTTCTTTACAGTCCATATTTCTATCAACATTCTGCTCGCCACCACGTAACCAGTCTCTAAGACATTCCAAACTTTCCCTCGTCTTTTTGTCTTCTTCTGAGTCCTCCAAACTCCTCCAACCTTTCCTCAACTCCCAGTTCCAAAGCTGTTTCCATATTTTCAAGTATTTATTATAAGCAACACCCCACTTCTCTGGTACCAATTTTCTGTATTAGTCCGTTTTTGTTGCTTATAACAAAATACATGGAATGGGGTGATTTATAAAGAAAATGAAATTTATTGCTTACAGTTTCTGAGGCTGGGAAGTCCAAAGTCCATCTGGTGGTGGTGACAGTGACCCAGGGGTCTCTCATTACAAGATGGTGGAAGCAGAGAGAGAGAGAGTCAGAGAGAGACAGACTCTCCTCTTCTTTTAAAGCCCTCAGAACCATGCCCCTGACCACCATTTTTAATCCATTCACTACTGCACAGTCCTACAACCCAATCATCTCTTCAAGGTCCCACCTTTCAATTACCATAATAGGATTTCCCACCCTCTTAACAGTCACAGTGGGGACCAAGTTTCTATACATAAAACCTGGGGACACAATTCAAGCTTCAATGAGTTTTGGAGAGACATACTTCAATCCACTACACTGATCTTATAACTTTTATTAAGATTCCTTACTTGCCAGTTTTTAAATAGTTTCTCTGCCCCGTTTAGAATATCAGCTCTTCAGTCTCCTATCTTATTGCCCCAGGCAATTGCTAGCAAGGAAACCAAAATTGCACTTCCAAAGGGATGACTCCCAGATGAAACAAGTAGATTATTTGCCACCCCCTGAAAAAAAGGGGTAGGTAAAGGCCCAGTTAAGACAATTTACAGAAAAAGCAACTTAAACAAAGGTAGGATTTGTTATATAAATTTTAAGTCAACATCTTCCCCATTGCTAATGTTTCTAGTGGTTTAGGTGCAGGGAGAGAGACACCTTTACAAATGGTGGTTTCCTTTATAGATGTAAATTTCTTTCACAAAGAGTTTCAAAATAGCCAACTAGATGTCAGAAACTTGTATTTTGGAGACCAATTTTGTTTCATAGGCAGTCTTTTCAATTTAGCTTATTTCTCTATTAGATTAGCTACTTCAGCAAAGAAAGCATTTTCTATGCCTGCTTGATGTGAGGGCCTAACTTTTACAAATATTTATCTAGCTTTTTTTTTTTTTGTCTTCAAATTGGAATAGTAACTAATGAGAAAGATTGGTAGATTTAATTTTCTCATCAATTAGTACCTTAAACTTTTTATTAGGTCTTCTATGAACAGCTTTTTAAGAGGCAATAAAATTTTTTGAAATCTTTTTGAAGATTTTGGGTGGGCCTAATTCAGGTACCCTTATTTTAAAGTGCACTTTAGTCCCTGCACAACCCAGAGCCATTCCCCAAAACAGCCAAAAGGATGAGACTTAGATAACGCCTTGAGATTTGGCAACAGTCCATCTAGTTACAAATGGGGCTGCACCCCACATTTCTGTCCAGCCATATCCTTGGGGCTCTCAACCTTTTGATTGGCTGCCTGCTCATGTAAGCCCTATAAATCACGTGCCCCCTGACAGGTAGAAAGTCAAGCCAAGTTCTCTGGACAAAAAACAAAACAAACAGGAAAGCAATAGCTGTTCATGGGAGGGAAGAATCAATCTTAAAGTGCAGTAATGTTGATCTGGAGCATTCTATGTAATAGCCATTGTAATTCTGATTTTTCAGTAAGATTTTGCCACATTTGTAAATATTTACAGCTTCCGGGGCCATAGTTCTTACATGAGAAAAAGACAGACATACTGGAAGGCAAAGTACTCAGACCTTTAGAAACTGGAACCCCATTCTTATGTTAGATCTTGGTTTTCTTGGAGCCGAGATGGCTTTGGTTTCAAGATCTCCTTCACCAACTTAGCCAATAATTTTCCATTTTCTGTCTGACCCAGTCAGACACTGAGGTCCCTCCTCCACCTAAACAGACAATATTAAAACTGTAGCCATTTTTGGGCCGGCCCCGTGGTGCACTGGAGAGTGTGCCGCTTGGGAGTGCGGCGGCGCTCCCGCCGAGGGTTCGGAGCCCATGTGGAGACCCGTTCCTGCTCACTGGCTGAGCGTGGTGCAGGCACAACACCGAGGGTTGCGATCCCGTTACCGGTCCCCGGTGTGGGCACGACACCGAGGGTTGTGATCCCGTTACCGGTCAGTAAAAAAGACAAAAAGGAAAAAAAAAAAAAACAACAAAAAACTGTAGCCATTTTTGCTGGTGACTTATCAGCCACCACAGACCCAAAGGTCCTGTGCCCTGCCATAGCACAAACTAATCCTTGGTAACCCCAAAAGCCAAAGCAACCAGGGAGCTCAAATGTAAAGAGAGCAGAGCGCAGACCTGAAAAAGACTTACTCACAGCTCTTGGGGCTCCATGAGAAAGACAGTTGTCCCCCAAAAGAGGGGGTTAGCAGCACCTTTTCTGCATTCTTCAAGGGGTCTTGGGAGTTGTAAATAGTCTCCTTCATATCACTTTGTGGTCACCAAAACTGTCAAAGGCCAAAATTACAGCAAATTTAGTTAAAGATCTTAATTGGTTTTGTTGTAATTCATTTCTCAAGATATTTACAAGTAAAGGACCCATAGGTGTTATACATAAAACAAGCTGGTGTAGACAAAGAGGTGCATTTTCAAATTTGGAAGCTTCATTTCCTATTGTGGCTCTTTTAAGCAAAGTGAACTAATGTGGTGGATCTAATGTGCTGCTTTTGGGCATCACTTCTCTGGATTTTACCCCAGGGCTGGTCAGCCCTCTTTCATGTCTCAGTCTCCCCAAACTGCTGAAACAGTAGGGTGTTTGCAGGTGCTGGGAACGAGCCCTCATATTACAACTCCTGGCCAAGCAATAATTTTAAGTGTGTATAGATGTCCCTATGAGACCACTGCATGCTGTGGACAGGGGCATCCCAGTACCTCCCAAATTCCCGTTTCCCCAGAAAGCCATGTGCCTGGAGGGAGCAAGCGTTTCCTATCTTCAGAGCAAGAATACTCTCATGGGGTTAGAGAAAACTAAGAAGTTGCCTTGCATGAAAATGCACAGAGAAACCACATCAAAAACTAGCAAAGTAACTGTGCCCAAAGAACCCAGAAATGACTTACCTTGTCATTCGAGGCAGGACCTCGCCTTCTGAGAGAGTAGTGAAGACCCTCCAGAAAGGAAGCAGCCAGCTCTCATAAACGGGAACCTGGACCGAAAGACAGGAGGTTCATGGATCTGAGAAGAGGCCGAGGGATTACGCCCAGTGGAGTCTCGGAGCTTGTGGGCTCAAGAGGTCATTGGGTGGTACCCATGAGAGTTAGGGAGTCCGCCTGGCGATCGATCGAAGGGGGCCTCCTCCAGGTCCTGCTCACAGCGCCAATCTGTCAACTGAAATTAAGGCTGTCGAGACACAAATAATTTTGTAAAGTTTATTGGGAACCAAATGTGAAGATTGACCCGGGAAACGCTATCTGACACATAGTCAGAGAAGTGCTCGGAAGTCTATTACAAATAACAGGTTTTAGAGACAGAAAATGCTGAAGAAAGCAGAGACAAAGCACAAAACGTGGACTGGTTATTTCAAAGTTACATACCTTGTAAGGTGGGGACAGGGAGTCACGGCAATAGGAAAATAACTGACTAATTAACATCAAATTACTTCTTTTGTGGAAGGATGAAAGCAGAGGGGACGTCATGATCATACTTATTGAAGATTTAAACTGCCCTGTTTGGGAAATTGGCTGTGATCTCTTGCTCCTGATTTCTTGGAAGGTCAGATCACAGCCTAACTGAGGAAGAAATTGGCAGGGGTGGCTCCATTTGGATTTTTAGTCTGGTCTTTTGGAGCCTGGTGCAGGAATTTGTCCAAAACAATGGCCTTCTGTAGTTTTTGCTTAACGGTGTCCAAATAGGGTTTCCTTGATTTCTTCGTGGGTATCTGTCACTTTCTCATTGATGTATCTGTTGTTTTGAAGTGCGAGGACCCATAATACTTGCTGTGCCTGCTATTATTCTAGGTCATTGTTTACATTTGTGCAGACTTTTGTTTAAAGTTTGTTTCGTCAGAGATTGTGATTAAAACTCCTGCCTGTCTTGCATTTGCATAGGCATTAATTTTAGTCTGCATTTTCTCTTTTCTTTAAATGTTGTCTTTGGACATAATCCAAAATTCATCATACCCTTGGATTTGGTTTTCAAATTCACTCAGTGACTCTTCCTTTTTAGAGTTGAATTTGGTCCATGTTGTAACTGTCACGTGGCGCTATAGTTCATCCTTGGGCATGTGTTACTTTGTTGAGATGTTCTTTATGTAACCCAGATGTCAGCTGGCCCTTTGTCCCCTTTGTCCCTGTTGCTGGGTCTGCATTTGGCTGTGCACTGCCTGGATGCAGAACTCAGCTTTGCCTCAAATACAAATATGCGTGTGACACACGTACACATATGCACACACTCGTGCACATGCACACAACCCACTTCCATTGCCCAACAAGGTCACTAGTGATCCACATGTCCTCCCTGATGACTGGGGAGGACGTGAGGACGGCCCACAGGGCACCCCCGGGCACACCACCATCTAGCTCCCCTTTCCCAGGTGGGCAGCTCCACCTTCTTGGAAGCCTCCGTGCCTGCCCCTCGCCTGGTTCTTCTGGTCTCACCTCCCACCCCAAGCACTTATCAAAGCATTTCTCCAAAAGCAATTCTGCTTCAAGTTTATTCCTCTTAATCTCATCATATTTGTGTTACTAAGTTTCAGATATTATAAAATGGACATTTACTTATATCTTTCAGGTGAGATCAGGAGGTAATTATTTAATCATCCTCATAGTCTAAAGTTTTGCTCCTCAAAGTGTGGTTCATGGACCGTAATCATCATCACCCAGAGCTGTTAGACCTCAGGCCCCACCCCAGACTGTGGAATTGTCTCCTCTCCAATCCCACCACCTCCAGGCCCTCAGACCTCTTTTTCTGGATTGCTACATCATTTTCTTAATTATCCTCCTAGCCTACAGCCTGCCTTCTCAATGAAGCCAGAGGAAATTTCCAAAAACTGCAAATATGATCCTATCCCTTCTTAAAACCCTTCCATGCTCTCCCTTGCTTTCAGAATGAAATCCAAACTCTTCCTATGAAATACAACGTCCTTCTTATCAAAACCCTGCGTACCTGTTCAGTCACACCCTCCTTCTGCCTTAAGCTCCAGCTGCACCTGCTTCACTTTCTATGTCCCTGGATGCTGAATCTCTTCCGTCTACCTGGAATTCCCTCCACCTCTTTCTTTGCCTGGATAACTCCTCCCTACACTCGAGTTTCGAGTTTCGGTTTAGATGTCCCCCGCTGAGAAGTCTTCTCTTTCTTAGTCTGGGGTAGGCACCCGTTCCTTGTCTCCTCATTTAAGTTGAGTAGACCCCTAAGTCTCTGTTACCTGTGGCACGTGTTACATCTCCGTTTGCTGGTCCATCTTCCCTGTAAGCCTGTGAGCAACCTGAGGGCAAGGATTGTACACTTGACCTCTAATTGCCAGTTCCTGGAGTAGATCCTGGCTCACGGTATTACTGAAGCCAAGTCTGGCTGCCCACCCCCTCATGGAGGAAAGAAAACAAATGACTCAGAAGTCAAGCGGTTCGTGTTATGGGAAGGCAGTGTATTCAGCTGAAGGCGATAGTAGACTATCTCATCACAAAGACTTAAATTTACTGAGGGGTTTTTAAAGAGGGTGTTGAGGGAATGGAACATGGGAAGTGAAAAGCAGGGGACAAGGAGACGTGAACTATGAGGGCTCCGTGTCTAGGAGTCAGGTGCAAGGTCTCAACAAAGCCTCATCTAGTTTCTGTTCTCATCTTCGCTGTTGTCTCAGGGCCCTGCAGGACTTTGATTTGCTCCAGAGAGAAATCAGCTTCCTTACAAAGTTTTGTGCAGCTTTGCAGAGCTCTGGCTGACTTGGCTGGTGCCCAGGGTCAGCTTCCAGATATTTGGCCTTGATCACTTCTCAAAACCCTGCAGTCTCAGAGAACTATTATTTTGCAAGGTACTGATTAGCTTCTCAGCCTTGTTTTTCTGTTTAGCAAGCAAGATAAGAAAGTCAAGGGATGGAAAGAAAAAGAGAGGAGAGAAAAAAAAAAAACTGTCCGTTTAAAAATCCACTCCCCACCCTGCAGCCCAGGTAGTTTTAGGTCCCAGCATGGCTTCAGTCCTGCTCGCTCCCACACCTCCCCACTGTCAGTAGCTTCTTCCATTTCTAAGGAATGGGCCTCTGGCTCATCTTATTGCTTTGAGCTGAGTTAGGACATAGAAGGGATTAATTTGGAATGGAACTTTTTGACATGATGGTGGACGTAGCTTTTGGTACCTGGCTGGAGTGGTGGAGGGACCAAGGGCATTTGTTTATCTGTTTTCTTAGCAGCTGACTGACAACACATAATACAAAGCTTAAGCATAAGGAAGAGAACAACAGTGCTGATAATTATAACAACAACTTGGAATCTAGATCAAAATAAATTTCTTAATCCCAAAAGTAACTAACTAAAGAAATCATTAAGGGGGTCAGCAGTCCACACTCCTTGTAACTATTTTGCATGGGCAAATATTTCATTTACTTGGATCTCAACTTCTCCCAAGGTATTAATGTAAGTGCAACAGGTGGTGTTTGCTAAGACAAACTTCTCTCTGCTGTGCTAGCCAGAAATCTAAAGCCATGTGGTTGTCCAATACTACTTGGGCTGGGGAGTTCAATGATTTCTGCTGGGCTGCTAAGGCTCTGGCTGTGTCTTCTGCTATTTGACCCATGGTAATTGATAGATTCTGGATCATATTTCGATTGATCCATTGTCCATAATGGGGAAAGATAGTGCTAATGAAGCTTTACCACTAAGTATCCTGGTGTTCTCCGGGAAGCAGGTCTCTCTTAGCTCCATGTCTGGCACCATCGTATATATCTTCATGTATGGAGAAGTGGGTACTGTAGTGGCTAAATGGCCATATCACTAAATTTGCCAGCTATTAAACACATCTGTTGATTTACCCTGGATTGGTGAATCTGTCCCAATACCACAAACAAAGGTGTATACTTTTAGGGCACATATTACAGCTCCTGAGGTGTTTCTATCTAAATGGCCATTTACAGGCACCAGTTTTAAAATTGCATCCTGTTAGGTTCAGTGAGACGGAGAAAAGGGAAAGAGAGAGATCCAAGCCAGGTGCCATTTCAGCCAAGAGGCTTTATTCCACCAACGTGGAGGGGAGACTGAGTCAGATCAGTTCCCCTGAACCAAGGAAAGCAGGATGTTTATAAGGCTTTGAGGGTTCTGGCAGAGTAATGGGCAATTTCAAAATCAGCAGTATGCAAGGTGACATAGTCCTTGTGGTCTGATAACATCTGGTCGGTTAGGGCATAGGCTTCTGAAACATTCCTTCCAGCCCAATTGCCCTAAGCTGGCCATGAGGCCTAACACATCCAATACAAGGATCAGCCCTTCTGCAGGCTGGCCAGGTCCCAGTGGGTACTTGATAACTTATGAAGGGAAGTTGCAGGCATAACCTAGAATGACTTTCCTGTTTCAGATATTTGTTTGCCAAGTAGGGGAGCAAAAGAGGGATACCAAGGGGAGAAAAGGAAGTTTACTGAAACGTGAGGATCTGCCTGCTCAGGGACAATTCATCTCAGGGAGGCTTATGATTGCTTAAAATAGGCAGGGTCATTACTAAGCAGGCACCAGAAGGATTATCAGCCTCTACTAATTGTAAGCGAAAAGTCACGTTAGAAGGAGGCTCCTGTAAAAATACAGTGGCATTAGGAATTTCAGAAAATTCTACAGTGGGCATTACCAAGGGCATAAATCAATCTTGAACAGCTCCTGGTAGGTCATGATATGTCCAACGGACAGGTAAGTTCCCTGGGTTTCGAGGCTTTGTGAGAGCCTCACAACCGTGCTGTGCTTCGAGGCAGAAGACATTGCTGCAAGATACACAAAAAGTATTTTACTCATCCTTTTCTTGAAAAGATGCTTTAAATCTTCAACTTATTCACAAGCCCACTGGTTGGCAGACTTGGGTATGTCATCTTCCTCTACTTCTGGAGCTAGCCTCACTTGGGAATGATGTATCCATGGTTTTAGTCCTGCAAGCTTAAAGCAATATGAGTTGTTAGTAAGACATCAAAGACCTGTGCGATTTTTCTGCTACCTGCTGTTCTGCACCTTCATCTTTCCAGGTTTTTATTATGACTTTGTCTCCTGGCTGGAAAGTATGCTGATGGAGTTTGGATGTATTGTCCTCCCAGAACTCATGTGGAAATCTGATCCCCAATGTGGCAGTGTTGGGAGCTGTTTGAGTCATAGAGGTGGATCCCTCATGAATGGATTAATGCTCTCCCTGGGGGATGGGAATAGTGAGTGAGATCTCGCTCTATTAGTTCCCATGAGAGCTGGTTGTTTAAAAGACCCTGGCACCTTCTCTCTTTCTCTTGCTTTTCTCTCTTGCTTCTTCTCACCATGTGATCTGCTTGTACCTGCCAGCTGCCTGCTGCTTTCTGCCATGAGTAGAAGCAGCCGGAGGCCCATGCCAGATGCAGCTGTCCCAGAATCATGAGCCAAATAAACCTCTGCTCTTTCTACATTACTCAGTCTCAGGTATTTCTGTTATAACAACATAAAATGGACTAATGCAAGTGCAAAGGCTCTTTGGGTGGCAGAGCAGGCCTGGAGAGAGCAAACTGATGAAGGGTGGTTAGTACACGACATCACTGTTGTACATGTGATTATGTTGTACAATGTTGTACATTCTATCCCTGCATCTATTAATCCCAACGTGGTCTGGAAGAGTCTCCTACGTACAATCTCCAAAGGACTCGATTTAAATCCACTTCTAGGTGCAATCGGACCCTAAGCAAGGCAATTGGCAACACCTTTTCTCAGGTTAAATGAGTCTCTTGACAAAGTTTTGCTATGGTCCTTTTCAGAGTATGAAAAAGTCTGAGTCTATGAGTGTAGTTTCTATTTAATCTGTAAAGCCTTGCTTACCTTCTGTGTGACCTTTGAAACAAAGGCTGGTCTGTTGTCACTCTGAATTGTGCTTGGGAGGCTAAACCTAGGTATTACTTACTTTAATAAAATTCTGGCACCATCTGAAGTCTTCTCTGTTCTTGGTGTGCAGGCTTCAACCCACCCTGAAAAGTATCCACCACAACAAGCACATATTTAAAGTTTCCCATTGCCTTAATGGTATCTATTTGCCAATCCTCAAAATGATGGATTCCCTTATATTGCACTCCTTGTTGAAGAGGATGTTTACTAGTTTGGGGGTATTTTTAGCACATAGCTGGCAGCCTTGAGTCACTCACTGCATGGCTCTGTGCAAATGGGGTCCCTTCAAATGTGGCTTCATTAAGTCCAATAGAGCATCTCTACCATAGTGGGTACTTTCATTAAGGTGTTTTGCTATAGGGCAGACCAAGGCTTCTGGCAGCAAAATTAAACCATGAGTGTTCAACTTCCACATTGAACTGGTGTCAGAGACCCCACTCTTTAGCATGGTCCTCATCTTCCTCTGTACAATGAGGCTTAAATTCTGACAAGTCTATGTGCAGTATTACAGCTGCAATGAGGTGAGCCTCTTTTGCTTTTTCACAGCCTGTTTAGCAGCTTTGTCAGAGGCTGCATTTCCCTTGGTAACCTGAGAACCATTCTCTGGTGTCAGGGCAGTGCTTTACCGCCACTTTGGCAGGCAGCATTACTGCATCTGAGTGTCAGTATCTCGGAGGCATATTAAATGTCCTTATGGTTGGAGGTTAGTAATCCTCTCTCCTTCCAAATAGCTCCATGAGCACGTATTATCATGAAAGCATACTTAGAGTCTGTGTATATATTTACCTCTTTTCCTGTGGAAAGTTGGAGGGCCCACGTAAGTGCAATCAGCTCCGCTTTCTGAGCCGAGGTGCTGGCTGGGAGGGCGTGGGCCTCCATTACCTCAGTTAAAGTCACCACTGCACATCCATTGTGATGCTGTCCCATTGGTGAACAGTTCCCAGTCTGGGTCAGGCAATGTTGGTCTAATAGATCTGGCTGGCTGGAACAGTCTGCATCCACAACCTCAAGGCAGTCCTGCGTTAGGCCGTCCTCTATGCCTTGGGTGGACAACAGGGTGGCTGGATTCAGCTTGGTGGCTGTCTATAAGACTACATTGGGATTATCCAAAAGAATTGCCTGGTATTTGCCCATATGCTCAGCAGCAAGCCAGTAACTTCCTTTTTGTTCTAAAAGAGTCACCACTGGTGGGACACAAACACTGTAACAGGTTGTCCCAAAGTAAATTATTCTGCTTCTTGTAACACATCAGAGGTGACAGCCCTTAAGCAGGGTGGCCATACCTTGATAGTTTGTTCCAACTGTTTAGAAAAACTGTTCATATGCTATAGTTTGGGGTACAGTTCTAAGTAACTGGATGAAAATCCTCAAAGTAAGCCCTTGTTTTTCATGTAAGTACAGGTTGAAAGTATTTGAGGGTTGGGAAAGCCTAACTTGGGGAAAATCATCAATTTTTCCTTTATGGTTTTAAGTGCCTGCTGGCATTCTTCAGTCCAATATAGAAGCTTGGTGTCTGGTCCCTTTAATGCCTCATATAATGGTTGCACTATTAGCCCATAATTGGGAATCCAGATGCGACAAAATCTGGCCATTCCCCCAAACCCTTGCAATGGTCTGCTATCGTTTGGGGACTTGATAGCTGCTATAACTTTCTTCCTTTCAAAGAGAAACCTGCGTTTCCCTTTACTTAGTGAAAAGCCTAGGTAGGTAACTTCTTCGATACAAATTTGGGCTTTGGAAGAAGAGACTTTATACCCATATTCAGCCAAATGACTTAAAGTGATGATGGTGTTCACTTGCCATAGGTGGTGCTAGCAGTTAGCAAATCATCTACACACCGTAATATGATCCCTTCATCGAGCTGATGGGCTCTTAAGTCTCCAGCTAGCGCCTCGCCAAATATTGTTGGAGAATTTTTAAATCCCTGAAGCAACACGGTTTGGCAATACTGAAAAATCGGTGTTTTGGTCAGGATCTTGCCCTTCAAAGGCAAACAATAACTGTGCCTCTTCTTCTATTGGTATGCAGAAAAAGGCATCCTTTAAATCCCAAACTGAAAACCAACCATACTCTCACGGTATGGCCGTCAGTAAAGTGTAAGGACTCAGGACGGTGGTGTGGATATCTTGCACTATCTTATTTACAGCTCTGAGGTCTTGTACAAAGCCATACTCATCAGTGTGAAATTTCTTCACTGGCAATATAAGGGTGATATAGGAAGACTGACAGGGCTGAACAAGGCCTTGTTTTAAAAAGTTTTGCAGCACGAGCTGAATAACTTCTAAGGCTTCCGTTTTCAGGGACGCCTCCTCCCTGGAGCAAATGAGGTCTGGCAGCTGCTGGGAAGAGTCCCCCAAATCCTAGCCTTGGGGTTGGCCTACCACAGGCAGCTGGCATCCACAGATAGGCCCGGCCTCGCTCCCACAGCATGAACAGATAAGCCCGGGCATGCTGCAGCTAAATGCTCTGTCAGTTGGACGTGGGGGGCTAGACTGTGCAGGGCACTCAGCTCCAGGCTGGCTCAACAAAATATGTTACCAAACCCAAGTCCAGCTGCCTGTCCCCTCAAAGAGGAAAGGCAACAAATGACTCAGAAGTCAAATGGCTGGTGATATAGGAAGGCAGTGTATTCAGTTGAAGGAGATGTTAGGCTATCCCATCTCAAAGACTTAGATTTACTGAGGGAAGTGAAAAGCAGGAGAGAAAGAGACACGAACTACGAGGGCTCAGTGTCTAGGAGTCGGGAATTTGCCAAATTTCGCCAAATCCTCTAGTTTCTTTTTTTTTTTTTTAAATAAAGATGACTGGTAAGGGGATCTTAACCCTTGACTTGGTGTTGTCAGCACCACGCTCAGCCAGTGAGCGAACCGGCCATCCCTATATGGGATCCGAACCCAGGGCCTTGGTGTTATCAGCACCGCACTCTCCCGAGTGAGCCACGGGCCGGCCCAAATCCTCTAGTTTCTGTTCTCATCTTTGCTATTATCTCCCAGCCCTGCAGGACTTTGACATGCTCCAGAGCAGAATCCGCTTCCTAACAAAGTTTTGTGCAGCTTTGCAGAGCTCTGGCTGACTTGGCTGGTGCCCAGGGTCAGCTTCCAGATATTTGGCCTTGATCACATCTCAAAACCTTGTAGTCTCAGAAGAACTATTAGTTTTGCAAGGTACTGATTAGCTTCTCAGCCTTGTTTTTCTACTTAGCAAGCAAGATAAGAAGGTCAAGGGATGGGAAGAAAAAGAGAGGAGAGGAAAAAAATGTCCTTTTTAAAATCCCCCTCCCCCGCCTCTTCCGCAGCCCAGGCAGTTATAGGTGCTAACACGGCTTCAGTCCTGCTCACTCCAACAGTAGTAGGCACTCTTTGCCTACTATTGTTATTGTAAATTGTTGTTGAATAAATAAATGTGAGACATTAATCCTGCTATTTGTATATTTCACATATTAATGTTTTGAAATGCATTTTGAAGGACAATCGGTTTCATTGTTTTCTCTCTCACCTTTGTTAAATTATAAATATGGTTGCTTTGAAATCTTTTTAGTTCCCTTTTTGTACCTTGTTGTTATATATTGTATTTTCCATTAAGACAAAAGATAATAATGTGCACCATCGAACTTTCCCCATTAGTCATCCTGACACTATCTTTTCTCTGAGTCTACCATTGAAATGCAAATTAAATTGTCCATTTTTAATGATCCTTGAAATGAATGATTTTTAATGGTCGCCCTTTCTGTTCTTGAGGATTTGTAAGTGTTGCTCTTCTACTTTCACAGCAGAACAGCTTGACAGGGTAGTTGACCTGGGAGGGGAAGGCTTGGTCCTAAATTGTTCTGTAAATATCTTCCCTGATTTTTCAGTTGTAAAATTGAGGCTTTTTTTTTTTGAAACATAATTGATTGTACATATCTGTGGCATGCAGCGTTGAGTACCAATACCTGTGTGCAATATGTGATGTTCAAATCAGGATCATTAGTATATTCAACATTACACAATGTAATTATTTTTTGTGACCCTTTACCAATTTCTCACTAATCACTCCTGCTCCCCCTGTCCTACCTCTGGTAACCTCAGTTCTGTTCTCTCCTTTTGAAAGTTCAATGTTATTGTGATTGCTGTATCTTTCTTTCTTTTTAAACTTTGTTTATTTTTTTAGCTCCCACTTATGAGTGAGAACATGTGGTATTTCTCTTTCTGTGCCTGGACTATTTCACTTAACATAATTTTCTCTAAGTTTATCTATGTTGCTGCAAATGGCAGAATTGCATTCTTTTTTTTTTTTTTTAAAGATGACTGGTAAGGGGATCTTAACCCTTGACTTGGTGTTGTCAGCACCAAACTCTGCCAAGTGAGCCATGGGACAACCCAAAATTGCATTCTTTTTTATGGCAGAGTAACATTCCATGTGTAGATATACCACATTTCCCTTATCCAGTCATCTGTTGATGGATAGTTGGGTTGGTTCCAACTCTTGGCTATTGTAAATAGAGCTGCGATAAACATGGGAGTGCAGGCATCTCTTCGACATGATGATTTCCATTCCTTTGGGTATATACCCAGCAGTGGAATTGCTGGATCATGTGAGTTCTGTGTGTAGTTGTTTGAGAAACCTCCATACTGTTTTCCATAATGGCTGCACTAATTTACATTCCCACCAACAGTGTAGGAGGGTTCCCCTTTCTCTACATCCTTACCAGCATTTGTTATTCTCTGTCTTTTTGATAATGGCCAATCTAAGAGGGGTGAGATAATATCTTAGTGTGGTTTTGATTTGCATTTCCCTGATGCTTAGTGGTGTTGAGCATTTTTTCATGTGTGTGTTGGCCATTTGTGTATCTTCCTTTGAGAAATGCCTGTTCAGCTCCTTTGCTCATTTTGTGTTCACATCTCGGAATGGTAGCTGATTTACTCTACTGCCTGTATTAACCTTTAAGAAACATTGTTTAGTTATAGAACATAATGGTAGAGACAGCCCCACTTACAATAGCAATAAATAAGAGAAACTCCTCAGGAATACATTTAACAAGGATGTTGCATGAAAGGACAGAAATTTCATCCATTGTCTTGACATCTTTGAGCCTTCCAGGGTTCCAAAGACTCAGCCATGAGTTCCTGTGCTTGCCAGACATGCCTCCACCACTCCCAGTAGAAAAGGCTCCCCATCCTTAATCAAACAAGCCAATCACATTCTGTGGGAATCAGGACACCTCCCATCTTGTTACTACAAATCCTGCCTCCCACAGCTCCTGCTGGTTCACTCTGTCTGTGTGTTGTCTTCCTCTCCTGCTGTGTCTGTGACCAATGAACTGCTGTCCATCTTGTCTGTCCAGTGTCAGGTGTGTGTGTTCAACTATCACCTACTATTTAGGGTGAATAGGAGATGAGATCAGGTATCTGCAAACTTATGTGATGAAAAATTTTAAATACATCTGAAAGATACAAAAATAGACTTGAACAAAAAGAAAGATGTTCCTGTTCTTAGATAGGATGACTTAACATTTTAAAGATGTCAGTTCTGCCTAAGTTAATTTACAAATGTAATGCAACCCCACCCAATAAGCACACCAACAAGCTATTTTATAAATAATGTGATTCTGGAGTTCTTATGGGAAACAAACATGCAAGAATAGCCAGGGAAACACTGAAAAAAAAACTATGAGGGCAGATTAGCTCTATCAGACATTAATATGCATGATAAAGTCTCTATAATTAAAACAGTGCGGTGCTTGCACATGAATAAACAAATAGGAAGAGAATCAAAGTCCAGAATTAGTTTCAAATACACAAGACAATTTAGTTTATGTGAAAGTTAATTCTAGGTGCCAACTTGATGAGATTAGGGAATACCAAGGAACCTGCTATCTTTTTAGGTGTGTCCATGAGGGTGTTTTCAGAAGAGATTAATTAGCATGAGAGCCTGAGTGGATTGGGTGGGAAAGATCCACCCTCAATATGGGCAGGAACCATTAAATACACTGGGTGTCTGGAGAGAACAAAAATGGACAAAATAGGTGAATATCTCTGCCTGCTAGAGCTGGGATACGCTCTGCTCTCCTGTTTGTGGACATTAGAGCTTGAGACTCTTCAGCTTTTGGGTTCAAGGACTTACACCAATGGCACCATTGGCTTCTCTAGTTCTGAGGCCTTTGGACTTGGACTGAGCTGTGCTACTGGCATCCAGTTTGCAGATGACCTGTCATGGGACTCTTTCACATTCACATAAGCCAATCCCCTAACAAATCCCCTCTCGTATATTTATAACCATATCCTCTTGGTTCTGTCTCTCTGGAGAACCCTGACTAATACAATATATGACAAAGGTGGCATCTGAAATCACTGGGGTAAATATAGACTTTTTAATAAATGTTGCTGGAAACTACTGCATAACCATTTGGAAGAAGATAAAATTAGATTTATATTTCACCCGATAAACAAAGACAAACTCCAAGTGGATCAGGACTCTAAATGTAGAAAAATAAAACCATACAAGGTCTAGAAAAAAATGGGGTGAATTCCTCTTTAAATTAGGTATAGGGGGCCGGCCCCGTGGCGCACTCGGGAGAGTGCAGGACTTGGGAGCACAGCGGCGCTCCCGCCGCGGGTTCGGATCCCATATAGGGATGGCTGGTGCGCTCACTTGCTGAGCACGGTGCAGGCGACACCAAGCCAAGGGTTGCATCCCCTTACCAGTCACAAAAACGAAAAAAAAAAAAAAAATTAGGTATAGGGAAAGACTTTCTGGTTATGACCCAAAATGCAGAGGGAACAAGTAAAGATTGATAAATTTGACTACATAAAAAAATTGAATAACAATGACAACAAAACAAAGTCAAAAGACAACCAACAAACTGGGAGAAAATATTTGCAACATATTATACAGACAAAGGGCTAATATTCCAACATATTTTAAAAACTCTTAAAAGTTGAGGGACAAAGGACTAAAACTACAATAGAAAAATGGGAAAAAGATACATGCAGAAAACCAACAAAAAATTAATAAGTAAAAAATTGCCCTCAAGCATATGACAAATGTCCAAACTTAATCAAATTGGAATAACACCTATCTAGCTGGTAAAAATTTAAAAATATGGCAACCTACTCTGTGGTCAAGGTTGTGGGGAAACAGGCACTCTCATACATTGCTCATGGGCCTGCATGCTGTCATAATTCTCTGGAGAAAATCTCAGTGTTATCTCATAAAACTATATATGCATTATTATTTTTTTGACCCAGCAATCTAGCAACTCTACTTCTAGGAATCCACACTGTAGATACACCTCCTACAATGTGAAAATACATATGCACAAGATTTTTAAAATTGAAGCATTGTTTGTGATTTCAAAACATTAGAAACAACCTAAGTGCCCAACCACAGGAGAGTGGTTGAATGAAGTGTGGTAGATCACATATAGAGTACTATACAGCTGTGAAAAAAAAAAAAAATAAAAAGATCTCCATGAATTGATATGAAGTGACTTCCAGGACATTTTTTTTTTTTGATGGCTTGCCAGTACAGGGATTGAACTCCGGACCTTAGTGTTATCAGCACCATGTTCTAACCAACTGAGCTAACCAGGCAACCCCCAGGACATATTGCTAAGTGGAAAAATCAAAGAGCAAAAGATAATCTGTAGTATGCTAAACTTCATATAAGAAAGAAGGGAATATAAGAAAATACATATGGAGAGTTCCAGTCAAGATGGCAGAATAGACAGTCTCAGCGTCACTCTCTCCCACAAATCAACCAATTTACAAATATAAAAATGTAACAACAGCCAAGCTGGGGCTGCTGGAGCTCAGGGGAAGAGGAGGAGAGACCTACAGAGTTCATGAAAGTGGGAGA
The DNA here is from genome assembly GCF_000696425.1 of Galeopterus variegatus. Lineage (NCBI taxonomy): Eukaryota > Metazoa > Chordata > Mammalia > Dermoptera > Cynocephalidae > Galeopterus > Galeopterus variegatus. Next base: position 304,474 of record NW_007726185.1, on the reverse strand, counting down.
AGCCACAATGAGAGAAAGAAAAAACTGCTCAGAGCATTTTGGGCCACAGCTGCTTTAAGGCTGGAGCTGCTGAGTGCGTGGAGCAGGAGCCAGCAGAAACCACAGCTGTGCCCTCCAGATGGAGTTGCTTGGAGGTGACAGGGGAGAAGAGGGCCTTGGTGACACCCAGGACAGGGACCACTAATAGGGTTCCCGTGGACCCACACAGGAGTGAAGAGCCAGAACAGCTGAAAAAGAGGAGCCATTCAGAGGCCAGTGAGTCATTGCAAGGGACCAGCACAGGGTCCGTCCCATGAGAAGTGTTTGCAGCATGGTGGTGGGGGAGATGGGTCCACTGGGAGAACACTGGGACACAGCAAAGATGGCCAATCTGCCCCCCAATCAGTGCTGGACCACTCAGAGGAGACTGGTCAGGAATATAGAATTGTATGGGGTAAGGTTTGATGAAAAAAGTCAGGCCCAGTTCAGAGTTTCTACATAACCCAGGGGCACTGGGTCTCTGGAGAGCTGGAAGTACCTATAAGGTCAACCATTAAATCCTGAGCTGCACAAAAAGCCTTCCATAGGGAAACAGCAGCAAAGCAGCAATTTAGCTCAACCACACAGCTCAAGTACTGGTTCCCACAGGAAGTTCCCCCATTTTAGAAGTGAAGGACAAAAAATTAGTTCTGGCCCAAGCCAGCGCCTCAGGACCCACCAAGTGACCTGAGGCATGGATCTGGGGATGGGACCCCCCTGCCCACAACCAGGCACACTGCCAGTGTCTCAGGGCCATGCCTGAGGGCCCAGGGCATGGATCTGGGGACCAGACCCCACTCCTACATCCAGGCACATTGCCAGCACCTTGGGGCTCACCCAGGGGCCTAGGGCATGGAGCTGAAGACTGGACCCTCCCCCCCAACAACCAGGCACACCACCAAGGAGCCAAGGAGCATGCCAAAAACATCACCTTCATGTGGGTGCCCACCACAGCCACCACAGTAATGATGGCTGCTGCGAAAGTGGCTAGACACCACAACCACCATGCAGATGGTCCGCCAGCAACTGGAATGCATTGACACAAGGAGAGTCACCAGCAGAGACCAAAGAAAAGAAAAGGATGTCGCTCTCCACAAAGCCCATTCCAGAGTGACAGAAGAAGCATCTGCTCTATGATAATATTGGGGGACCTGATCACACCTCTCAGCATTGGACAGATCATCTAGGCAACAAATCAACAGAGTAACCATTACCCTTTCAGAGGAGAGAAGAAATCTAGGGTTATCAGTTTTGGGGGGGATGGAGAGGGGGAGGGAGTGAGATTGGACAAGGGGCATAAAGAATAAGTACAATTTGTAACAATATACATACTAGTAATATTGATCTGATCAACATATGTCAACATTGAACCCCCAAAATATGTATAATCAATTATGATTCAATAAAACAAAGAAAAGAAAATACATACGTATCTGCTCGTTTGTCCAAAAGAAATGCAGAGGGATAGATTTGGAACTAGTCACACTGATTACCTGATTACCTGTTGGAAAGAACAGTGGAAGAGGGTGGTAAAAAGGGGTGAATGAAATTGGATGTCAAGAACAAGGCAGGAGCGACGTCTCTGAGGATATCTTCTGCGTAGCGCTGACTTAGAACTATGGTAATGTTTCACACACCCTTCAGACACCCAACATGCAATACAAATACCAACAAGTGAACCATAACTGTATCACAAATGAATCACATAACAGTGCTAAGGAGAATAGGCAAAAAAGAACTAACCTAGGTAGCTTTGGTAAACAACATCCTTACAGCTTATCACAAGAATGGTACATAAATGCTGTGCCCCTGTTAGTAAGTGTGTTTCTTACAGGGTTAAGAGGTAGAAATTCTGAAATTACTATGGGTTTACTAGAATTGAGCAAATAAGTAAGGGTACTGTATATAATGAAAGCCAGGATTCTCAATGTTGGAGAAGTTCCTAATTAAAAAAAAAGGCTAAAATGAACCTGGTGGTATTGGATTAGAATCAGAGCTATCAGTTATAAATTCAGTTATAAATTAAGTATATACACAGACGGATAGAGAAATACAGGTGTGTGTGTGTGTGTGTGTGTGTGTGTGTGTGTGTCAGGACACAGGTTTCCTACTTCCACCTATTGAGAGTGCTTAGAAGCAGTGACACATCCATAATAATGAGCACACTTAGGACCCAGATCTTGGTTTCTCGACACCATTCTGTAATAAAAAGAACAGGTCTCCCTGGAGAAGTGGGCAAGGGTTGGGGAAGAGAAAACACAAGATGATCCTGGAACGTGTGGTGATGCCAGGAGCAGTGAGGTTCTCAAAAAGGATGCAGGCTGGGCCGGCCCGGTGGTGCACTGCTACAGTGTGCCGCTTGGGAGTGCAGCGGCGCTCCCGCCGAGGGTTCGGATCCCACATGCAGACCGGCCGCTCACTGGCTGAGCGAGGTGTGGGAGCAACACCGAGGGTTGCGATCCCGTTGCCGGTCCCGGTCCGGTACAGGCGTGACACTGAGGGTTGCGATCCGTTGCCGGTCACGAAAAAAGACAAAAAGGACAAAAAAAAAAAAGGATGCAGGCTAATTGAATGAATGAACACGGGGCTCAACCTGAGCAAGCTCCTAATGGCCAAAGCTGGGACAATTTGAGCAAAAAATAAATAATGACCATATTGGATTTTAGCTCATAGAATAAAATAATTTTCATGATTCTATACTGATAGAAATAATCGAATAAACAAATACATGGGGAGGAGGGACAGCTCTTTCTTACGGAAGAATTCCAACTAATAAAAATGTAGAAGAAAAGAGAAATAGAAAATCACCATTAGGCTAACACGTAATTGCTACAGACAACGTGCACTGCACTGATGGATGCTAAAATTAGTGAAAGGTTGAGGAGAAACAGGATATTGACATAGTCTGATGGTATCTCCTTGGGAGACAGATAGTAATTTTTTTTTTTTTTTTTTTTTTTTTTTTTTTTTTTTTTTTTTTTTTTT